>NC_141162.1:100717897-101017897 GCF_053477565.2 Lygodium microphyllum | reverse complement strand
TGGGGGTAAAGGTGCCTCCGCCTAGCCACCTGTGTATTACTACATTGACAGTACCCGCCATTGCACACTGCAGGTGGAGGGCATCAGTTCTGTCACTTTATTCTTTATTCTTTTAGTGACAGTTTGAATAAAGGAAGGCCCGGTCACACATTGTGACTGTTGGAGTTCCCATTTGGTCTCTCTCTCTTTCTTGCTCTTGCTCTCCCACCATAGATCTTTCAAGCAAGCTTAGATCCTTCTCACCTTTCAACTAGTATCAGAGCATGGATTCATGACTACTCGAGCTTGGTTTGTGGCATCTTCAGCTTCCTATTGAATTCCTACACTCATTGGGTCTCCTTCCCGGAAACTATAGCCAACTCTCTCAAGCTCCCATCACTCTCCGACTTCTCGAGCACCTACCCGGCCCCTTTGGACACCCTCAAGGCATTGCATTAGAGGTTTTTCTTCATTTGTTTCTTTGTTGAGTTCATAGGTCTACAAGTTTGAGAAGTGAAAGAGGGCAGCACCATTGAAGCTCTAATGCTTCATATCTTGACATAGACCTCTTGTGGCTACTTGAGGCTTATTGTGTGTCTTCTTTGGCACCCCATGGAGCTTCCTACCACCCTGATTAGCACAAAAAAATAGCAACAACCCTAGGGAGATCAACAGGATTTGCGCATGATCTACAGGCCCCTTGGACAGCTCATCTCCCGCTTGCTGATGATCATGCCTTGCTCCTAGATCATTGTGGCACCCTTGGAAATGATGCTTGACATGCTTTGAAGCCTCCTGAGCCTTGCACATTGATTTGAGGCCCTGCAACACTATTTTGAACCAGTTTGCAATACCTTATAGACACTAAATGTCAATGCTATAGTAGCAATTGATGCCGATGCTTCTTTGGAGCTTCCTAGCTAAGCGGTTTGATGCATATTGATGACTGATTATTGGGGGATGGAAAGCATATGTATTGCCATGATCTTGGACTGATTTTTATTGGAAGAGAGGGGGAGAGATAGAGTGAATCGGAAGATGAGCCTGAGCTCATTGTTGTTCTTCTTTCATTATTCTCCCATCATACTCATTGAAAGAGACTTACACACATAGGTATGACTAACCATGGTTAAGTCACTAACTACACCGACTTATTGAATGTCACACACATGTACAATTGTATCTAGCTAATGTCACACACATAAAGATAGACTTTCTGAAGAGTAATGGGAGCTTGATATTCTAACACTCCCCCTCAAGCTCAAACCATCTAATAAACTGGACCAAGTAGCTGTCTGAAATATATGAACTTTTCTTTACCAAGAGACTTGGTAAATATATCTGCTACCTAGTCTTTAGTCTTCACATGAATCAAGTCAATCTGCCCTGTAAGAACCATTTCTCTGGTGAAATGGTAGTGAACTTCAATATGTTTGGACCTAGCATGGTAGACACGATTGCTAGCCAACATAACATTGCTGAGGTTATCACAATGCAATCTCACTCTGCTTTCCAGCTATATTTCCTCCCAAGTCTTTCAACAGTTTCATCAACCAAATTGCTTCGCAAGTTGCTAAGGCAGCTCCTCTGTACTCAGCTTTTGTACTCGACAATGCAATAGTAAGTTGTTTCTTACTCTGCCAATTGATCATAGTGCCCAATCCAAATGCATAGCCATTGGTTGACCTCCTGTCATAGGCACAACTAGCCCAATTAGCATTAGTAAACCCTGTCAAGTCAAGGGATTTTCCATATGCATAAAACAACCCATAATCTATAGAACCCTTTATATCTCATTATCCTCGTGACTGCATCAAAATGTGGTTTGCGAGGCTTCTGCATGAACTGACTAATCAGCCCCACTGCATAACATAAGTCAGGATGAGTAATAGTCAAGTTTATCAAGCTACCCACCATCTGTCCATACATCATCACATTCTGTATGTCATTCCCAACATCAATCTGTAGCTTGACATTTTGATTAAGAGGTTGTCTCCATAGGCTTGCATTTAGCCATACCATACTTATGTAACATGTCATGAGCATACTGCTTCTGTAGTAGCCATACACCTTGAGGTGTAGAGACTACCTCAATCCCAAGAAAATGCTTTAGTTCACCAAGGTCTTTGACTTTGAATTTAGCCTGAAAACATGATTTAATTTCAAAAATGCCCTCTTCATCATCTCCAGTGATGATAAGATCATCTATATAAACCACTAGAAACACATATCCATGATCTGTCTTCTTCATGAACAGTTTGTGATCTACATCACCCAATCTAAATCCATGTTGCTGTAAATAATTGTTGATCCAAGCATTCCATACTCTAGGTGCACGTTTCAGCTTACATACATGTGTAGGAAAGCCCGGGTGAACATAGCCTTCAGACTGCTCCATATATACTTCCTCAACCATGAAGAAAGAATTCTTGACGTCCATTTGCCATAATTTCTAGCCTTTGCATGTTGCCAAAGCAATGACAATTCTGACGGTTGTCATTTTAGCCACCGGACTAAAAGTCTCCTCATAGTCAAGGCCATATTGCTGTGCATACGCTTTTGTAACCAGCCTGGCCTTATAGCATTCTAATGAGCCATTTGACTTGCACTTAACATTGTACACCCATTTGCAGCCAATGGGGACTTTGCCTTTAGGCAACTTAACCAATTCCCGTCTCATTTTCAGCCAGGGCTGCATACTGCTCATCGATGGCAGCACACCAGTTATCATCTGTAACTGCATCATAAAACTTTGTAGGTTCTTTGTAACCTGTCACACTAGCCATATATGCATAATGGTGGGTTGAATTACCAATGTATGTAAACTTGTCAATTGGTTTTCTGACTCTCTCAGATCTTCGTAATTGTGGCTCACTCTGAGCTTGCCTCTCATGAGGTGGTACATAACGACTCTGTCTCGCTCCAGGAGTCATAATAGATGGAACGACCAACTCACTATCCAAACTATCGCTGTTAGATGACTCATAACTTGCTGTAAGTGGATCTATCACATCCTCAAGCATATTTTCTTTTCCCTTATCCAATTTCCCCCTCATTGACATATCCGTGTCAGTGGATGTAGGAGTACGACTCCGCAAGCATCCTGACCAAGGACTTACTGTAGGTGACCCATCACCTGTAGGACCACTCATAGATGTACTCACTGTAGGTGTATTTTTAGCATTACAAGTGTTGACTGATCCATCAGTAGTAGCCACTGCAACCGGATTACCATACCACGATGCCAGCTCATAAAAAACAACATCTCTGCTAATCAATGGCTCACGTGTAGACGGTACATAACACTTGTAAGCTTTTTGATCTTGTGCATAACCAAGGAACATACTCTTGACAACTTTAGGATCCAATTTCTTCCTCTTTTCATCAAGAACATGCACATATGCAATTCTGCCAAATACCTTCAAGTGTGAAAAGTCATGCTTATGACCATACAACCTCTCATATGGAGTTACATCATGAATCCCTGCTGCTATAGGGGCTCTATTCAGCACATAGACAACAGTCACTACTACTTCAGCCCAATAACCATTTGGCAAACTCTTCTCATTTAGCATAGCTCTTGCCGATTCCATCAGTACCCTATTTTTCCTTTTTGCTACACCATTTTGCTGCAATGTATAGCTGCAAGTTAACTGTCGTCGGATCCCATGTTTAGCAAGGTACCTATCAAAGTAATTAGAGACATATTCTCCACCTCCATCTGATCTAAGACATGAAATTTTACAGCTCAACTCATTTTCAGCATGCTTCTTGAAGTCCTTGAATGCATCAAACACATCATCCTTATGTTTCAGTATGTAAAGCCAAGTATACATGTTGAAATCATCAATGAAGGATACATAGTAATGAGCACCACCAAACGAAGCATTATGAGGAGACATACCCCATACATCTGAATGTACCAATTGCAAGGGTCGTGAGCTATTCCATACATGTCTCATAATGGAAACCTTGCCTGCTTTCAAAACTAACATGCATCACATACATATCCAAAGTCATGATACTTGAACTTAGGTAGTCCAAGCACAATCTCCTTCTGCTGCATAGATTTTAGCTTTTGTACATTCACATGGCCAATTTGATTATGCCATATCTCAACATCCCGTATAGCACCATCATCATGCGCAAACATGGCTGCTTTCAATTCTGGAATTGACGCATCAAGAGTAAACATTCTGCCATCTCTTTGGCCTCTAGCAATCAATTTGTAGCCATTACCATATTCGTCGACAAAGATCCATCTCTATTTAATCTCACCTGCAGATTCTATTTTGCCATCTGTCCAACTAACAAAAGATTCTTGGTTATTGTAGGTACATGTAGTACATCATGCTGGCTCTTTTTCTTGCCATCAGGCATCAACAAAGGTACAACTCCTTTATGTTGAATAGTATGATGGGTGTTATCCCCAGTACAAACATGTCCATGCGAACCTGCAACCATCTCATCAAACCATTCTCCATGGGGTGTCATATGATTTGAAGCCCCTGAATCAATGTACCATCTCTCATCTCTGTTATGCCTAGATGCATTCTTAGACACATGTTGCATGGCAAACAATCTGTCAACCTGCTCATCATGAGCACCGCTAGAAGATGCATAGTGCCCATGCTGTTTTCCCTTTGCCTTCATATCTCCCTACTTCTTGTAACAATCCTTTGCAATGTGTCCATATCTACCGCAGTAATGACAATCCTTATCTCTGTTTGATTGATCATTTGAATGCCATGAACCAGATTCACCACCTCTACCATGGGGTGATCTCCCCCTACCTCTAAAGCCACCAAATCCACGCTGGCCCTGTGTATTTGTGCCATGCCATGCATTCTGCTGATGCTATCCATAAGTGTTTCGAGTGTCTCCTGGACCTTGAAAAGAGCTATGGCCTCTGCTGCCTCTACCATGCTGGCTAGAGTAAAGAACAGTGCCTTTGCTTTGAGACGTACTAGAACCTATATTCAGCCCAAGCTTAACTTCCTCGTGCAGCAGCAAAGCAATTAGCTCATCCCAATCAGGGGATTTAGCTCTCACAGAAATAGATGTATCAAATGTGTATACTCTTTGCCAAGTCCATTCAATGTCACTGCAATCATATCATCCTACATTGAAGATCCAATGGTGGCAAGCTGATCCGCTATGTTCTTGATCTTTGTAGTGCAGGCCTGAATGCTTCTGCCATTCCTAGAAATGTTACTGAACTATTGCTTTAGCTGAATCTTTCTTGCATGTGTTACATTTCCATAATTCTTCATGAGTATGTCCCATGCATCCTTTAGAGATTTGGATCCAGTAATATGTATAACCATAGCATCTGATATACATAAGGAAAACCAATGTAACACATTGCATGTTCTCTGAGTCCATAGCTTATAAGCCCTTTTTTGATCATTTGTCGGATCTTTTTAATGTATTTCAGATTTAGCCTCATCACCTGTACATAAGTCCCAATAACCTGTAAGTGATATTGTCAGTGCCTTGAGCATTTGCCATAGTTTCAGCTTAGGCATTCAGTGATGTATACAACCTGTAAGTATCTGACTCCTTTTTCTACAGTTCAAGACCAATTTCCTGCTATTCAGGATAGTTTCCTGCAATTCAAGATAGTTTTCTAGACAACCTGCTTACTATAAATTGTAATCCAGCAATGAAAAAGCATAGTTAACTGAGCATAAACCAAGCTCAAATAAGCTCAAAACATTCTATGGTAGTGGCAAAACATCCCAGCAACAAACTATGTTTATACAAGTATCAATGTTTGTAATGCATGCAAGTAGCAGTACAAAATATAGCCAGCCCACTGCTATAACCAACAATATTTTCTTTGTTAAAACAAGAGTATTTAGACCTCAAAACAGCCTCAAATCTCATTCAGTTGCCACTCTATGCAGGAGTTGATACATGTCCAACCGGTCAGAATATATTGCATGTATGTCAAGTGAAGATGATAGGTATCCTTCCTACAAACAAATAACTAGTCAATACCCTAGTATAACCAGCAACAAATCAGTCCAAAATTTGGACTTTCAGCACTCACAATATCCCAAAAAGCATCTACTACTCAAGTGGTATGATCCAAGCATTTGTCAGTAGGAAATAAGCATCACAAATACTTCAACCCTGTAGGTATATTGTTTCCAAATTCAGGACAACAACTGGTTCACTATTTCCAGCCTGCAAATAAGCTCCAAAACTGAACATTTAACACTCTAATATCATGCTCAAATGCATTATAATAAGGGCATATACATTATTAAGATGAAAGCCACCAGTGCCTTGGAATCACTTGTTGTTTACTGCAGTAAACAACCAGTTTGCATATATCTGTGCTGAATATCTCAAAATCTATGAGGAATTTGAAAAACCTTTCTTTTGCAAAGTTGTAGACCACGTCGAATCTGTCAAAAATCATGAGTTGTTTCTCCAAAAGATATTTATGTAGCAAGATATAGCTTCTGTAAAAAAATGGGATGCAGGCATAGTCTCCTTTGATGACGTTTTCTTCATATTTGATGGCTTGATGTCAAATGGCCATTGCCAAGCCTCCAGGCTTCAGGCATTCAAGCTCTGATATCATGTTGGAAGAGAGGGGAGAGACAGAGTGGAGCGGATGAGCCTCAACTCATTATTTTTATTCTTTCATTATCCTTCCATCATACTCACACTGAAAGAGACTTACACACATATGTATGACTAACCAAGACTAACTATGGTTACTAACTATGGTTAAGTCACTGACTACATCGACTTATTGAATGTCATACACATGTACAGTTGTATCCAGCTAATGTCGGTCACACACATAAAGATAGACTGACTGAAGAGTAATGGGAGCTTGATATTCTAACAACTTTTGGGCTGAAAAGTCTCACTTTTGAATAGTAAATCATTGCTGTACAACAGTGGGCTGAACCTTATTACTTCATGTTTGCCTATGCCTCTTGGAATCGAGACATGCTTTGGAGATGTACTTTGATGTATTAATCATCGGGGATCAACTTTGAGCTTGATTTGCTCTTGGATCATTGGATCAACTTTGAGCTGGATTTTCTCGCTCCCAATAGCATTTGGATCTCCATATTTGATGTACTTATGGCATGTACTTTACTTATGTCTGATCAGACTTGACATGCTTGGCTTATGCCACCTATACATGCATGTTACATTTTCTGGAGTTGGATGCTACTGAGCCTTCCTTTGGCTTTGTCTGGAGCTTACTTTGGCTATTTCTTGGCTTGCCTGAGTTACAGTTTGGATGTACTTGATGCCTATGGATGCTACGGAGCCTACATGCTCGGGATCTCTCATTGATGCTTGATCTTAGACACATATCACTGGTGCATTCTTACATGCTTTGTTTGAGCTTTCTTGCCTAGCATTTACAGCTTTTGTGCTAGTGGGAGTGTCTTGATACGCTCAATAGACATAGAGCAGGTGGGTTTATGCTACTTAAGCATTCAGACACTTGAGAATGGGATCTTCACTTGGATGTTGCATGGTTGATATGCCGTGGTCCTCACATATGTACTTGGACTGATTTGGGATTTGCACTCCCTAAGTATACACCTATTTGTGCCAGGTCTTGCCAGTGTTGTGTACACTTTGCCCTATTACACAGGGGGTGTGCTGGCTTACTGATGGTGACATGGTTGGATGTTTGTATGACTATCACATGCTGATTTATGCCCACTTGATGCTGGTTATGCTTTGAAAATTAGTGGTTAACTTGGTGCATTCATTTTACCTACAATTTGCTCTCATTGTACCTAGCAGTAATTTATTCCTATAAGCATTTATGTATGGACTGACATGGAATCTTCATGCTAGATCATCCTAATTTTATGTTCTTTTGATGGTACTTGGTGGGCAATATCATTAGCTATCAGTTCGTGGTCGTTTTGCCTTGGTTTTGGTGGTATTTTGGTTGTTTGTAATAGAAATCAACAAGCAATTTTGAACTATCTGCAGCATTGTTTCAGCTTGCGACATGGTATCTTCTTCCACTGATGGTGCTATCTTCAATATCACTAAGCTTGATAGTACGAATTATGCCTATTGGAAGAGCCAAGTTTGGTAGGTATTAGTGCAGAAATCATAGATGAAACCACTAAGGTTGCAATGGAGAGTAGCCTGAAACTATGATTGATGATGAATGGATAGAGCTTGATGAGTTATGCAAGTCCACCCTCATCTTGTCTCTCACTGAGCAGGTGCACTACAATGTGGTTGAGGAAGCACAGAGTGCTTGGCAGCTTTGGGATAAGATCAAGAACCTCTATGACAAGAAAAGTTCAACAAGTTAGATGCATTGGGTGGCTGAAGCAACTTATGGATCTGTGCATGAAGGAGAACATGATGATATCTTTGAGCCAATTCCATGCTATGCTCAAGAACTTGACTTTGCATGGCATTACCTTCAATGATGAGGTTACTCCATTGTTTTTGCTTGGGACTCTAAGTGAGTAATGGGATGTATTCCGCACTACCTTATGTGCTCCTGCTACTATTTTGAACTTGCCTAATGTTGAGAGTGCTCTTCTGCCAGGAAGAGGTCAACCGTAAGAACTTGGATACCTCTCGCGTGTCACATGTTTTGGCTGTTAGAGGCAGAAATGGTAATGGAAAGAATGACCATGGTAGAGACTCGCAGGAGTCTAGGTCTAAGTTGCACAGTAACTCACGTAGCAAGCCTCATGGGAGAAATGCTAATGTGACATGTCATCGTTGCGGCAAGAAGGGTCATATACGCCCATAGTGTCATGAGTTGTGCAATGAGAAGCGCAAAGAGAAGGGGAAAGACAAAGTACAGGAAAAGTACTCATGGTACCTACGAAATCCAGTGTGAAAGTCGAGGAGATAAATGCCATGTAGACTGATGACTCCGATGGGGAGTACATACTTGCAACTAGTTCCTATGATGCTATGCCGTTGATCGAGGTTCACTCTATATATGCATCGTGTTGGCTTTTGGATCCTGGTGCTTTATTTCATGTTACACCATGTCGTTTGAGTGGTTCCATTCCTACCGCACTATCTCTGGTTTAGTTCACTTGGGTGATGATAGGTCACTTGCTATTGTTGGCATTGGGGATGTACGACTATAGTTCTCTACTGGCAGTATTTTTCTGTTACAGGATGTACATCATGTACTTGCGCTTATACGCAATCTTACGTCTGTAGGGCAGCTTGATGATACTAGGTTTCATGTCTCTTTTGGGGATTTTGCTGCTTGGAAGATCACTCGTGGTGGTAGACTTGTGCTTGCTAGAGGTGCCAAGGCTAGCAACCCCTATCCTCTTGTAGTTGATGGATCCTCTGTTGACCATGTTTTGTCAGTGGCTTTCATCCCACATGTATCTCTTTGGCATGCCTGTTTGGGCAATATGTCTTTGAAGGAAATGAAAATGCTTTCTAGTTTATAGTACTTACCTCCCCTTGACTATGCATGTTTTGATTCATGTGAGCATAGTCTTTATGGTGGACAGACTAGGAAGCATAAGAATTCTGGTAGGACACACATGAGTGAGACCGTGGCATTGGTGCATTTGGATGTTTGTGGGCCCATGCCGTTCAATTTATGGGTGGTGCAAAGTATTTTGTGACATTTATTGATAATTTTTCATGTAAATTATGGGATTATCCCATCAAGCTTAAGTGAGATGTTTTGGTTTTGCCTCAGAGATGGCTTGCATTGGTTGAGAACTAGACTGGGCATAGACTGAAATGCCTTAGGTCTAACAATGGGGGATAATATGTGTCATGTGCCCTTGAGCAGTTATGCGATGAGAGGGGTATTAAGCGTCAATTGACCGCCCCCTATACCCCACCCCAGAATGGTTTGGCTGAGCAGATGAATAGAACCATCCAAGAGCGTGTACACAATATGCTTACCCATGTAGGCCTACTATAGAGCTTTTGGGCTGAGGCAGTCAGTACAACTGTGCATATCATAAATAGATCACCTTCCACTCGTTTATATTTTTAGGTTGCAGAGGAGGTATGGATTGGGAAACCTCCATCTTATGCGCATCTACATGTCTTTGGATGTGACGCATACTGCCATGTGCCTAAGGACAAGCGTAGTAAGCTGGATCCTAAGAGTGTCAAATGCATTTTCCTTGGCTATGGAGATGTATGCGAGATGGGTTACTGCCTCTGGGACCTGCAAGCGTGGAAAGTCATCCGCGGCCCACCATGATGTAGTCTTCCATGAAGACAATATGCATAGGCAACCTAAGAAGGTAGTAGAGATATACATGATTATATTCTAGGAGGAGCCACATGCTCCAATACAACCTACATAGCTAGATGGTCACAACCTGCAACAATAGTTGGTACACATGGCTAGGGTGTTGGACATGCAATAAAGCATGGGGTCTACTAGAGATAGACGTCCACCTGATAGATTTGAGCCCTCGATGCATTATGTCTTGGTTACAGATGCATAAGAGCCTCTCACCTATGATGATGCTATGCACAGGGGTGAGAGCCACTCCTAGGAGAGGGCTATGCAGTCTAAGATAGACTCCTTGTATAAGCATATGACTTGGGATTTGGTTTCCTTATCTGCTAGCAAGAAGGATTTGCCATGCAAGTGGGTGTACAAGTTGAAAAGTACCACTAGACACCCCAAGCCAGCTTATAAGGCAATACTTGTTGTTAAGGGTTTTAAATAGGAGCATGGAGTTGACTTTGATGAAGTCTTTTCTCCTGTGATCAAGATTACCACCCTATGCTTAGTTTTGGCCGTAGTCGCACAACTTGACTTGGACATGTATTAAATGGATGTCAAGATTGCACTCTTGCATGGGGATTTGCATGATGAGATTTACATGGAGCAACCTAAGGGCTTTGTAGAACCTGGCAGGGAGCACCTAGTGTGCAAGTTGAAGAAAAGTCTTTATGGATTGAAGCAGGCACCTAGGGAGTGGTATCATAAGTTTGATGTCTTTATGCAGTCACATGGCTACGACAGGAGTGCTATGGATCTGTGTCTTTACACGAAGAAATCCTGTGATGGCTCATGACTTATTTTGATACTTTATGTGGATGATATACTAATAGTAGGAAAGCTCATGATGAGCTGGATGCTCTTAAATCTTAGATGAAGAAGAGCTTTGACATGAAGTATTTGGGATAGGCCTCTCACATTCTTGGTATGCACATTAAGTGCGATAGGCATGAAGGACTACTCTACCTCTCACAGAGGGGGTACATTCATAAAGTCCTTGAGCATTTTTGCAAGTAGGACGTGAAGCCTATTGGCTGTCCATTACCTTCTTATGTGAAGGTCTAATAGGTCGATTGTCCACAGACAGATCAGCAAAAGGGTTGAGATGGCCAAGATCCCTTATGCATCAATCGTGGGTAGTTTGATGTACACTATATGGCTACACCTGGCAGGAAACATTGAGATGCCGTGAAGAGTATCATGAGGTACTTGAAGGGCACAATAGATATGTGTATTTGCTATGGCAGCCATGATACAATTGTGGGGTACATAGACTTCGATTATGTAGGACATGTAGATAGTAGGAAGTCCACTTCTAGCTATGTATTCACCTATGCTGTAGGTGTTATCTCTTGGATGTCCAAGGTTTAGAAGTGTATGGCTCTCTCTACCATGGAGACCGAGTATGTTGCATCCACTGAGGCTTGCAAGGAGGCCATATGGTTGGGCGGTTTGGTTCATGACCTTGGGATTGATGCTATACCTACGTTGCATTCGAATTCTATGAGTACTATTCAGCTAGCCAAGAATCAGGTCTTCCATGGGAAGACGAAACACATTGAGGTGAAGTATCACTTCATATGTGGGGTCATGGAGGACAAGTTTGTCAACCTTGTCAAGATCTCCACTGATGAAAATCCTATAGATCTGCTTACGAAAAGCCTCACTACTGAGCGCTTTGCCTTCCTCATGTAATAGGCCACCATCCTGCCGACGTAATGATGTTGCCCCCCCTCCCCCCCCTTTTTATCCGCTGATGTCGCTGTCAACTTTCCCCTTTCTTTTTTAACTCAAAAAATAAATTAAAAACAAATTATTATTTTTTCTAATTATGCCTCTCCTCCCCCTTGTCGACACCGTTAGATGGCAGAGGAAGGGGGAGTTGAACTAGGAGAAGATAGAGGAAAGGAAAATGATGACGAGTGGAGGAGGAGAACACGACAGATAAACTGGAGTTAAACGAAATGCCGATGTAGGACAAGATAATGACAACTAAACCTTCTGTAATGATGCATGGCAACGAGTACGAGGACCATAGAGAGGAGTTAAGACCTCCTTACTACGACTCCTTCTCCCCCCCTAGTTATTACCACCTTGAACTAAACCTTTTGTAATGCTTCCTACCAACAAAACATTCAAATGGCACCTTTTCAAGCATTGTATGGGATGACTACCGTACTCCATTGAACTTCTCAAATCCTACCTTGAGGGTAGAAGCTTCCAGGAAAATGCTTGAGGAGATGGATGAGTAGGTCAAAGCCATCAGACAAGACATTAGAGCTGCCAAGGATAGACATAAAACTTATGCAAATCTAAATAGACAAGAGCGACTCTTCAAAGAATGGGATATGGTGTTTATTCGGGTACGACCCAAGAAGAGCTCCTTATCACTGGGAGAATTAGAGAAACTAAGTCCAAGGTATTACGCACCCTATAGGATCCTCAAGTGTCTAGGGCCCAATGCCTACAAAGTCCAACTCTCTGAGAACATAAAGGTTCACAATGTATTCCATGTTAGCCTACTAAAGAAATATGCATCCAATCCTAGCCATGTACTCAATGATCAACAAGTTGTAATGCCAAGCCAAGGAGTCCTTGAGCTCTGGCCACATAGAATCCTAGACATTTAGGAAAAGAGATTGAGGAGTAGAACCCTCAAAGAGTACCTCATCCAGTGGAAGGACTATCCAAAAGAAGATGCCACATGGATTGATGAGAGTATTCTCAACCAACAATACCCCCAATTCCTTTCGAGATGAGGACATCTCGATTCTTTAAGGGGGGGAAGGATGTAATAGGCTGCCGTCTTGCCGCCGTAATGATGTCGCCCCCTCTTTTTATCCCGCCGCTATTGCCATCAAATTTTTCCTTTCTTTTTAAACTCCAAAAAAAAAGAATTATTATTTTTGCTAATTATGCCTCTCCTCCCCCCCTGTCGACACTGTCGGATGGCGGAGGAAGGGGGAGTTGAACTAGGAGAACACAGAGGAAAGGGAAATGATGATGGGCATTGAATGGGAGTGGAGGAGGAGATCACGACAGATAAACTGGAGTTAAATGGAGTGTGGACGTAGGACAAGATAACGGCAACTAAACCTTTTGTAATGTTGCATGGTGACAAGCATGAGGACCATAGAGAGGAGTTAAGACCTCCTTACCACGATGCCTTCCCCCCCCCCCCCCCCCCCCCCCAAATGGGTAGGCAAAAACCATCTTCTTTTCCCTTACTATTGTCACCCTTTCCCTTAATTTCCCCCCTTTTTTTATTGCAACAAGTAGAAACATTACTCTTCTTTTGCCCTTGCTCCCAATTTGAGAAAGAGAGAAGGAGAGGGAGAGGCATCGAGGGAGAGGAAGAGAGAAGAGAGAGAGAGAGAGAGAGAGAGAGAGAGAGAGAGAGAGAGAGAGAGAGAGAGAGAGAGAGAGAGAGAGAGAGGAGGCCAAGGATGACTCCTCTTGAGGGCAAAGGCTCGGGTACCCTCTCTTCCCATCGTGAGTCCCGTAACCACTCCATCGATTGCCTTTAAAGTGGACAAGAGATTGCGAAATTCAAGACAAAGCATAGGGGACTATGGTACTAAGGAGTTTGTCGAGAGAGGTGAAGGTCGCTTTCCAGCTCCGAAATGGCCCAAAAGCGTAAGCTCTCCCAAGTAACCGAAAAATATGCGACTACAGGAGAAGGATTAGGCAAAGACACCACTATCAACACGAATGGTTTATCAGGTGAAAATGCTAACTTGACTCTCCAAAACCAGGTACCGCTATCGTGTCTAGAAAATTGAAATCAAATATTTAAGCATAGGCATCATTAGGAAAAAAATCATACCTTGCATCGGGTAATTTGCATATTTTGAAAGGTAGCCGAAAAGGGTTTAATAATCATGAGTTGTTGAAAATAGATTGAGTATCTACAGTTATAGTGGAAATAAGTCAAGTATTAGGATCTAACTTCCACAGATGCATCATAGATTATCGGGTACATAAATATTCCGTATAGGTCAATTTTACTCCATAGACCAGCATAGAGAATTAACTTGCATTTACAATGAATGCATGTACACTCGCATTTGAGTAATTAGGTCATGCCTTTTGAGTTGCATAAATGTACTAGAAGGGATTTCTATGAATAGGGACCTCATATCGCATCAACAACTCAAGGAAGACTTGCATTGGGAATTGCATGGCATCATGAATAGCCTCAATTGCACCACATAATGGGATATGCATATGAAAAGGTAGATTAAGATGCGCATGTGAAATGTTGAGCTTATTTGAAAGGTCTGGTTTGGTAAATGAAGTCCTAGCCGATAAGTGAAGCCAAGATTTAGCTTCGACCCAGCTCTAGGATCTTAGTTGCAAATAAATCGATTTGTCCTTATGACCATATTTTGACTCGGAGTCAACACGCTCTTTGGTCTCTACCCCAATAGTCAACCGCGATGAACCCAAAACACGCTTACGTATATCATTTTTAGAATATGAAACATTCCAAAGCTAACACAAGGAAGCTTGAATGTAGTACCCATAAGGAAAATGACTATTCGCCAAGCTACTTTCGATGCTCGTAACTGTTTTAGAATGGTAAATAGACTTGGTTTACGCTTGACTTGCAAGAGGAATAAATACAAGTTCCTGTTATCTTGAAGGGAGGAGATCCTAGGGTGAACTTAGAACCCGATAGAGTTCTAAGATGGAAAATATGATTACCAATTGACCAAACAAAATCCTAGACTAAGATCTTAAGATAGGGGACCAAAGGATAGTAACCCAAGGGAGCCGTCATCAGAAACTATAGTGTAATTGCTCTACCCTAATACATAATAGTGAGATCAAGAAGAGGGTATTCTCTATCCCTCAAAAAATAGTGAAAAATGATGCCTAGGCAGGAAAGATCAAGAAGGGCAATGTCAGCGTCAAAGATAAGGACTCCACCTTAGTAGATGTCCTAAGCACTCTCCTTCATTAATTGTTTGTGCTTGTAAATCTAGACTCAATGTCTGTGAAAGGAATGCATGATTCAAGCTCACAAAAGAAAACTTGACTAATGATTCAGGTTGAATTCAAGGAGGGCACGCCAAGCCACCCCCAGGTGGCTGCCAACCCTAGCCAAGGGGGTTCTAAATAACTGTGATGGGAATGTGGACCCAACCCACCATGAGAGGTCTCTCCGTGGGTTAGTCTCAATGTAGGAGGATGCTTGGATGCTAGGGGGGCTTTGGCTGTAGATTCCCTATCTCCGGGTCCTACTCAAACGATCTACGTGACTCGAGATGGGTTCTCAAGGCCCTCTTACTAGTCCAAGGGCGAAAACTTAGAGGAAATAAGACGCATCCTCGCGGATTTTAAAATCCATCCTTTTTGGACGAGACTTATATAATATAAAGTTTACTTCCAAAGAACTTGTGTGGATTGTTTTTTTGTTAGTGCCATAAGTTACGCAAACGAATCCTGTTTCCTAAAAGGCTTAATTAAGTAAGCTGTTTTTAAATATCCCACATAAATGTGACATGACCTAATTAGGTAACTAAAGAACGCCCATTGAGGGAAGCGGGTGGGCGAACCCCCGACGGGTCCAACAAGGTGGTCCCAGAAAATTAGGAGGCTTCTCATAGGTTTTTATCGGCATTGGACCCTTAGGAATTATTAAGTTAGAACTCGACTCATGCTGTTTTAAGGGACCAGAATGGGATTGTGCCCCATAGGTAGAGAGGTTGAGCGACACATCCCATTCTCTTTGAACCAAGTGCGGCATAGATATGTTTCGGCTTGGGTATCTTTGCGTAAAGTAGGATGTCCAGGATCTGACGATAGATTGCTGTTAGGAGACCTTGGCCTCTAGGAACCCAAATTTTAGGTCAATCCCATTGGGTTCAGCCGCCGCAAACGTTCCGTTTGCGAAGAAGTGGACTCGAAAAACCCTAGGTGACAAAGCCTGGAACATTCCATAGGAGTGCTGGGCAACGACACTTAGATTCGTCTCTCGATGGATTGCTAAGAACGTGCTTGGACAGCCGTTAGGCGGGTACATTACACTTAGGAGATTGATGGGCATTGGATGAGATGATGTTTTTTCTCATCTTGTTGTACATGTGTACACTGTACTATCTTTTTCTTTTTCCTTTCACTCCTCAATAGGACAGATTCACCTTTAAGTGGGAGGTTGTTGAGGGTAAAGGCGCCTTCGCCTAGCCACCCATGTATTATTACATTGACAATACCTGCCACTGCACATTACAAGTGGCGAGCGCCCGTCATTGTCACTTTATTCTTTATTCTTTTAGTGAAAATTTGAATAAAGGAAGGCTTGGTCACACATTGTGACTGGTGGAGTTTCCATTTTGTCTCTCTCTCTTTCTTGCTCTTGCTCTCCCACCATAGCTCTTCCAACCAAGCTTCGATTCTTCTCACCTTTTAGCTACCATAACATATGCACATATCAATAGTGCCCTTTAGGTACCTCATGATACCCTTCACAGCATCCCAATGCCTCTTGCTAGGTGTAGCCATATAACATGCCACAACACCAACTGCAAATGCAATATCTGGATGGGTAGCTATCATGGCATACATAAGACCATCCACTATGGATGCATAGGGAATCTTGGCCATCTCGGCCCTCTACTCTTCTGTCTGTGGACAATCGGCATGTGATACCTTCACATGAGAAGGCAATGGACAATGAATAGGCTTCACATCTTGCATATGAAAGCACTCAAGGACTTTATGGATATACTCCTTCTGTGACATATAGAGTAGTCCCTGAGACGACTTGTCACACGTAATGTGCATACCAAGTATATGAGCTGCCTATCCCAAATCTTTCATCTCAAAGATATTCTTGAGTTGAGCATTAAGAGCATATAGCTCATCTTGAGATTTCCCTGCTAAAAGCATGTCATCCACATAGAGTAACAAAATTAGTTATGAATCATTATGGCTTTCTTCATGTACAAGCACATATCCATAGCACGACGATTGAAGCCCTGTGATTGCATGAATGCATAAAATGTGTGGTACCATTCCCTAGATGCCTGATTCAAGCCACAAAGACTCTTTCTCAATCTACATACTAGGTGTTCCCTGCCAGGCTCTGCAAAGCCTTTAGGCTACTACTCCATGTGTACCTCATCCTGCAAGTCGCCATGTAAGAAAGTTTTCTTGACATCCAACTGATACAAGTTCAAGTCAAGTTGTGTAGTCAAAGCCAAGACTAAGCGTAGGGTAGTCATCTTAATAACGAGGTACTCTCCCCCTCCATCTGACCTTAGGCATTTTATTTGCAGGCATGTTTCTTTTTCAACCATAGCTTTAAGAGTTTTGAAATGCCCAAAAACTTCACTTTTCTTTTTCATAAAATACACCCAAATTTTTCTGCTATAGTCATCAATAAAAGTGACAAAATAATGACAGCCTCCAAGAGATGCAGCTTTAGTAGTCCACACATCAGAGTGGATTAATTCCAATGGCTTCTTACTCTCTTGAACATGTCTAGGAAATGGTTTCCTTGCCTGTTTTCCAAACTGACAGGCTTCACATACCTTATGCATTTCTGCAACCTTGAATTTAGGCAATCCTGCAACAATGTTTTGGGCCTGCATTGATTTAAGTCGCTGTACATTAACATGACCAATGCGTTTATGCCAGATATCAATATCTGCAACTACACCGGTCCCATGTGCAAACATTGCTGCACTCAATTCAGGCATGTCTGCATCCAATGTAAACATTCTGCCATTCTTCTTTCCTTTTGCTATCAAGCGACCTTTATTTTTCATATCCTCAACAAAGCATCCATGAGGATTAAATCTGACCTGCAAGCCCTGCTCAACCATTTGACCAACAGAAACCAGATTCTTGGTGATATTCGGGACATGAAATACATCGGACAGGTATTTCTTTTTCCCATCATGCATAGACAAAGGAATTTTTCAAATCTGCACAATAGGATGTGCAGTATCATCACCAGTCTCCACAAATCTTGGTTTTTCCATTTTCCTTGCATCCTCCATCCATTCTGCATGACCTGTCATGTGGTTTGATGCACCTGAGTCAACATACCATACATCGTTGCTTTCTTCTACACTTGTCACAGAATTGTTCATGTGCTGCACCATAAAAAAATGCTCATTTCTGTCATCACCCTGTCTACTAGAAGATGCATAATTCCCTTGTTGCAATTTCCCATTCATGATGTCATTCTGCTTTTTATAGCAGTCTTTAGCCATATGATCCATTTTACCATAGTAGTAGCATTCAACATTGCTGTTTGCATTTTGGCCTCTTTGCCATCCACCACGACCTCTTTGGCTCCCCCTGCCTCTAGAGTTACCACGTCCTCCTCCATAGGACTGGTTTTCTTGAGTTTGCTGCATATTCTGATTTCTACCACGGCCTCCAAATCGGCCTCCTCTACCTCTGCCTCTACCTCTTCCAGCATTTGAGTAGAAGACAACTTCTTTTGAAGTTCCTCCTGAAGAAGATGCACCACCATTTCTCTGCTCCTCAGAAATTAGAAGAGCAATCAACTCCTCAAAATCAGGAAATCTTTCACGGACGGAAATGGATGTTCGGAACTGTGCATAATCCTTTCCTAGACCATTCAAGGTCACAGAAACTAAATCATCATCTTCCACTGGCGACCCAATGGAAGCAAGTGCATCTGCAATCTTCTTCACCTTCATGTGGTAGTCGTTGATGCTCATATTTTCTCTTTGCACATTGTGTAACTCTTGCTTGAGCTGCATTTTCCTGGCTTGCGTATTTGTGCTATACATTTTTGACAAAGTATCCCATGTCTCCTTTGGCGTACTTGCATCTTGAATATGCACAATCATAGAGTCTGAAATGCTGATAGACAGCCAGTACATAACTTTCCTGGCTCTCTCATGCCATGCTTTAAATGCCTGCATTTGCTGTTGATTGGGAACATCAGGAAGAACTGGTTCTTCTTCATTTCCTGCAACAAATTCCCAATATCCTTTTCCCATAAGGAAATTCGTCATTCTAAACTTCCATGCTTGGAAGTTGTTCTTGTCAAGCTTTTTAGTGACAATCTGTGAAAGAGAATCAGATGCCATTATAGAACACTGCAAAAAATTCTGTCACTGCAAAGAACACAGCTTCAGCCTCACAAGGGCAAATCTGCAAAACTGGCGAAAGTGGTATTTGACCACACAGTCACTTCCTAGTGACGATTTTGCATATACAGGAACTAAAGATGATTCTGTAACTCCCAATGTCTCTGCACAAGAGCATACGATGCAATATCTGTGGTAACTTTTCACCGACTTGTAGAATAGTGGTCGCACAGCATAAAACAGGGCTTTTTCCTGAGTGCATGCAGAAAACTTCCGCCTCCAAAACAGGCCCCGAAATGGCCTCAAATAAAAAAAACAGGGTCGGCATGGGCTAAAGCCCTCACCCGCAGCATATACTGCCCTCTTGCTTTATCGCGAAGGGCGTCTCAACCTGAGACAATGCACTCTTGCAATTTCCGGCTGTGCTGCCTGCAGAGATCTGCTTCCAAAACAGAAAATGAAAGCAACACTGCTCCTCTTACCAGAACACCGCGAGCTTGGCTTGCTTTCTTGAGCTCCTTACCACGAACAAGGCTCTGATACCATGTCAAGATTGTGGGAGAGAAGGAAGGAGTCTCACTTGAAGCTTTCTTGCTTGCACAATGGGAGAATACACACAGAGATGGAGGCTGAAAATAGTTTTCCTCTTCTTAGTTGTGTAAGCCAAAAAGAACTCACGTACATAGAAATAGAAGAACCCTATATATGGGTCTCAAACCAAACTCAACTAACTAAGGTGGCATACTAACTGAGCCATGAACTAGAGTAGATAAGGATAGCTGTCATCTAGCTATTATTCATGGGTGGTGTACCAACCGCATCTGCAACTGACAAGTCGGTGACATAAATACACAACGGTCACCCTGGCGTATCACGAGTGGATCTCGATATCTCAACACACATTCGCTAGGAGCTATGAGAGGCTTGGGGAGTTTATGACCATCAAATTTTCCAAAATTTCCGTCAAATTAATTGCTAATGGAGAAATCTCAAAGGAGCAAGCTGTTCTCAGAAAACTAATCACCTCTTACCGCAATCTTTCTCACTCTACATTTGAACAAGAACTGGAGGAGGTCACGCAGCTTGCCAGCTCTGCTTCTTCGTTCTTACAATTGTGGTATGCCTTACGACTCCAATGGGAGAAAAAAGGCTGCCATATCATGACCAATGTTGAGCAAAGGAGGGCAATCAAAACAATTGAACACGACCCTACTTATGTGGCACCTCTTTCATTTAGGGTTTTGGCCATTACACGTAACATACACTTAGATGGCCAGGTGTTGGCCCACCCTTACATTGACCAGCTCCTCATGGAAGAGGAGTTGCATGTTGCTAGTCGCCTCAACTCTGGGGATGTTTTTCATGATGTCTTGACCTACATCACTCAAGCTTCCATACGACCATGCGAACTTGATTATCATGCCCAGCTTGAATATAACCCTAACCTTTATACTTGGATGTTGGCAAAGTAACGCACCCCACACAGCCCGTGCAAGCCTTCCTTCTCCCCTTGCTAATCTTAGGAAGGATTCCCTTAATACCTGTTAACCCCAACATGAAGAAAGCAAAAGGAAATAAAAAAGACGCAGGGCAAAGGCGGAAAAAAGGTAGCCCGACTGAAGAAAGAATAGGAGAAAAGGCCAGAAGCGCAAGGGCAACCTTAAAAGTCCAAGGCAAATACAAAAGGGGAAAGGTGCATTTTAAAATAAAAAGGCGCACCCTGAAATCTTGTAAAAGAGCGTTGGGCTCTCACCCGTGCAATTTGTAAATGTAGATGGGCGGTGGAAAGGAATCTAGGAAGATAGAAGAACAATGGGAAAAGGGGCCTAGGCTATGGCAGGCCATGTAAAAAAGGGAAAAAGGGGATGACCACCCAAAAGGGATTTAGGGTTTTGTATATAAAGTTGAAAAGTGAATGAGAAGCTCATTCTTGTGTGTGGCAAAAGCTTCTTCTTCTTCTTCTTCTTCTTCTCTTGTTTCTTGCCTTCTTGTTTGTGCTGGAGAGAGGGATTGAGAGAGAGTGAGGGAGTGAGGGAGTGATTGTGTGAGAGTGAGGGATCTTGGAGAAGAAGCTCTCCATCTTCTCTCTTCATCTCCTCCTCCTCTCTTCTCTTCTCTTGTCTCGCATGTGGCTATGGAGGATGAAGCTCATGGGAGAGGGATTGAGGTTGCTTGAGCTTGCCTCAAGGATCGTGGAGCTACCGGTGTGCAAGAAAGAGGAGGGTACTTGATCGAGCATCAAGGTAAGCTCACTACACCCGTAAGGTAGGCGTTGCGTGTCGGCTATGTGAGAGGTAGCCATGGCTACTCGGTTCGAAACACTTGAGCAATAAGTGGTCCATAGGTCTCGGGGTAGAGCTTGAAGCTCCCCTACATTTTGGTTCCGTTGCCGGGACCAATGGATTCAAGCCTTGAGCGCTTGCGCGCTTTGAATCGAGCATTGGAGTAGGATTTTCCCCGAACCGATGCTTGAGGTAGATAGGTAGGAAGCGAGGGAGTTTGAAGAGGTATTCGATCTCCTTAGCAAGTAGGTTTTTGGTTTTTTGGATTTGGAAAAGCATGTTGGAGTAGTGTAGATGATTGCTTTGTGATTTGTATGCATTTAGGATAGGAAAAAACAAAGAAAAAGAAACAAACAGTAGGGTTTTCTGTTGCTGTATAACAGGCTAAAACAGGGAAATAGGAGCACAGATCCTTGGAGTGCCATTTGATTCAAGCACCATAGTTATTCCAGGCATGTCTGGCATTTCCTTGTAGTGTTTTGTACCTATTTGGAAGGTGATGGATGATTTGGTGGAGTAGACGTTGACCTAGAGACATCGCGCACAACTCGCGGGCCGCCATCCGCGCCGTTGAACCAGGCCGTCTGAGTCCCAGAATCGGACCAGTTAGTCCAGAATTGGATTATGCCGTCCGAGTCCCAGAATCGGACCAGTCAGTCCAGAATCGGACCAGGCCGTCCGAGTCCTAGAATCGGACCACCCAGAATTGGACCAGTCCATAATCGGACCACTCAGAATCGGACCAGGCCATCCGAGTCCCAGAATTGGACCAGTCCAGAATCGGACTAGGCCATCCGAGTCCCAGAATCGGACCAGTCCCAGAATCGAACCGTCCGACTACTAAAATCGGACCATCATGTCTGATCCGATTCCCAAAATCGGACCACTTTGAAAATAGGACCACTTTTTCGATCCGACTTCCAGAATCGGACGTGACCAAAATCGGACCACTGAGCCGATCAGACTAACCCAAAACAGGACGTCCGATTCTGATAATCGGACTCCTGAAAATCGGACATATGAGAATCGTCAAAATCGGACGTCCGATTTTGATAATCGGACTCCTGAAAATTGGACATATGAGAATCGTCAAAATCAGACAGGTATCTAGAACACAAATTTTGATACATCTAAACCCCAAGATTGACCCCAAAGGCTACTAGAGCTAAAGGCACATCACAGATCCATCACTGGGCTAAAATTTAGAGCACGTAGTTCAAAATTTGGCTATAAACGGTCCTCCAAATTGTGCATAGCTTTTACCGTAATGGCCCTGTGGGCCGGGGGGGACTGCCCCCTCGAACCCCCGCAGAGGGGGCTCTGCCCCCTTCACACCTCCCCCAAGTAGGTTGGAGGGAAAACGCGCATCGTGACAAGTCCTCCAAATTAGACCCTAGTGTAGTGATGGCTCTACACGAGCATGGATCCTCACTTGTAAAAGAGCAACCAAAAGCCCATACCCGAACAGAGAGAAATAGAGACCCTAGAATCTCAACGGGCCAATCTAGCCATCCAGGGCAAAAAGGCCACACCACGAGAACACAAAGACATTGTGTTCATACCATGTCTAGTCAGAGCAAAATGCAACATCAACAAGCTACAAATGCCAAGATGACTAGACATGATACTCTTGTCGAGAGATGTACCTTAAGCAACACTGCACAGACAACCCAAGACATTGGTGGAGAATCCATGTCTGGTCATGCAAGTGGGGACTCAAGGGCATCTGTCAGAAGGCTTAAATTTACAAGCCAAGACCCGAAAGATGAAGACATAGTACCACCTGCTTATCTTAGGGTTAAGCTCACCGCGAAAATAGAGCATACTATCAATGCTCTAATTGATGAAGGAGCAGATTTTAATATCTTGACTATGAATCATGGACTCTACTAGGCCAATCAGAGCTCACACCGACTAGTGCAACTCTTAGCCCTTATGGGGGACACCCACAAGCACTCATAGGGAAGTGCAAAATCCTTGCGACAATTGAAACAAAAAGTTTGCCTATCCTGTTCTATGTTCCTCCAAATAGCGAGAATTGTGGAAAGGAAATCCTCCTAGGAAGGCCCTTCAAAAAGGCAATGAAGTGTGAAGCCGACTATATAGCATAGAGGATACACCTAACACTACTAGGTGTGAGGATAATCACAACTTTTAGCAAGGGTGACCTCACCAAACCTCGAGGGAAGGGAAAGGAGCATTCTGACATACCAAGCAAGCCTAGTAATGAGAGCAAGGAGTTGTTGAAAGAGTTAGGAGACAAGGCCAAGGATAGGGTTTGGACTCACAAATATTGTAGAAGACCACGAAAGAAGCCCAAGCCTTATAGGCGAAGGCATCAATGGAGAGCTAGCACAACGCCACGATGGATATCCAAGGCGTTTCTTCGTGCTCAAGGGTATTATGCAGGCAACCGATGGATTTGGGTACCAAAACCCCTTGCTAAACCACCTCTGTCAGATGCCCAAATTATGTCAAAAGCAAAGAGGCGTAGGAGGAAACCTAAATGAAAATCCAAGTCTCGAACCAAAAATATGGGAGTGATTGAGCCCCACACGATTGAAGTCAAGAAACCAAACATGACCTATCAAAAAGTAGATTCTCGGCCTAGGATGCTTGACAAGCAGATGCTAGATGTAATCGTTGAGGATACATAGAAGCCAGTAGTGCCCAAGGAGCTTTTGATTTCCCAAGAGGATAGCAAGCATCATAGGCACAACATTCTCTGACAGCCATGAGCAAATCTCCCAGCCAGTGTCAAAGCCACTTAGGAGTTCCAAGCCTCCTACACCCTCTTCCCCTAAACGGACACAGGAAGCACAACACTCGTCAAGTGCGACTACTCAATCCCAATCTCGACCTACATCAAAGCTTCCCAATGTCCAAGTGGCAGGACACGACACCACCCTTAGCTCTCAACCTAAGGATGTGCCTGTGCAATCCACCGTGGCTAGATCAACGGATACTCGATCTACGCAAGTGAATGCTCTAAGGGAAACAAAAGACATGACCACTTCCAATTGCTCTAAGGACTTGACACCGCAATCCACCAATAGTAGCAAGTCCGTTGAACTAGCTGCTACTACTTCAAATCAGGGATCACAGCAGTCACAGCCCTTGGCCGTGACAAGACCCCTTGCGGAACGTGTCCTTAGTAGTTTACCTGTGGAGGAGGTGCAGCAACCAACTTCCTCGACAACTCTAGCACTTTCAAAGTGCCTAAAGCCTAGACTGGAGGAGTTAAACTCAAGGGAGTTGACTAAAGAGCTAGACTCTTCGAAAAGGGAGGTAGTTGTGCTCTCACAACCTAGCGAGGCTATTCAGCAGGCCATGGCCATGTCCCATAAGGACACACTAGAGAAAGAGAATGCTGAGGCCCAACCAAGCACATCAACGGTTGACCTAGCCCAGGGTCCTGAGTCATTGAGAGATGCACCTTCACTGACCAGGAAAAAGAGGAGAAAACAACGAAGACAACAACAATCACACGTAATTATGGACCCCCAAGAGCATTGAGACCAAGAGCGATGGAGAGCTGGGGAATAAAGCATCCAGTCCATCCACCAATGAACCCATTGATGTCTCTCCTAATAGCGGTGAAACCTCAGGCACATCAGTGTGCTCTGAAAAATCAAAGCAGCCGTTGCCATCAACAGTTGCTTTCAACACTCAATCCACTAACAATAGAACTCACATCGACCAATCAAGAGTGGATACAACGTTGTCACAACAAGGTGACAAGATCATACCAGTCACACCCAAGGAGAACCATGACGTAATAACGAAGCCTCAAGAGAAGCAAGGAAACCCCAAGAGCATGAGCAATCCTAGCGTTGATCAATCTTGCTCATACAGGCTTGAACCCCCAGCTATGCTAAAGCCTAGGCAAAATCCTAGAACCTTGCATGAGATAGCAACTGAGCAAGCCTTCGTTGAACATAGAAGTGTCACAGAATGCTTAACTGAGTTGGATGCTAAGCTCAAAGCATTCGCACATGTCTACGTCCTTGCGGACATGGGCGCATTCCCTAAGGAGCAGCTCGAAGAATACTTAGCATTCCCCTTATCTTGGGAAGAGCAAGAACATCTTGATGAGCACTATAACAAGCTCTTACATGAACGCATGCGACTCATCTCTAACGAGGAGGCTGACGAACTGTGCTTAACTGTCACGTTCAATGAAGTGCTCTGCCGATCGAATCTTGTAGACATAGAGCAACTAAAGCGGTTGTCAGCAGGCCAGAGTCAATTTGAGCAGTGTTGGTGCGAATGCCGCGTGGTAATGGCCGAACTAGGGGCTCAGATCATGACAGTCTCTAAGGAGCGATTGGCCAAATGGCGATCCCAAAGGGACCCAACCTATGTGGCACCAACTTCCCTTCGAGTGCTGACTACCATTCGGGGTACAGACTTGGCTGAACCTAGCCAAAAAAACTCTCTGGTTGATAAGGTTCTCAGTAAGGAGGAGCTACATGTTGCCAGTAGACTCAGACAAGGGTCCATGCTGCTTGATGTGGAAAAATATCTATCGATACTAAGTAAGCTGCCACGAGTGCTGGATGCGTGTGCCACGCTCCAGTACAACCTCGAGTTCTACAATTGGTTCTTATCCTTGTGAAGTGATATGGATTCATAAATATGTATATAAATAAACACTGATTTTTGTGTCACCGTGTATAAACAATATCAACACACGAAGCAATGATAGTCAAGCGCAGGGAGAAGAGTTGGGTCTGACAGGCTAAGCTTCTCAAGTCCTCCTCTCATCATGCATTTAAAAGCCATGTGACCATCCCCACCTCCAAGTGAAGGGCATGCAACCTACATTACCGCCATAGGAAGCCTTGAGCAACAACTCTGATGGTGTAGACAGGGCATAGTCCCTTTCTGTACACCTTCTTCCCTTTTCGATCTATCCTTCCAAGGAGGAGCCCTACCTAAATCCATGACCGCCAGCCGATGTAACTCGACGTGAACCAAGATCCGCTAATGGCAAGAGGCTAAATATACATCACGGGGGCCATCCCTCTACAACAGCACTGCATGTCCCACCTCATCCCTTCTCATCCTATGCACTTGATAACCCGCACTATAATCCCTTACATATGAATGATCTTATCATGTAACAAATCCTAATCCTTGATTCGCATCTTACAGGTTCTCCTGGGAGGAAAGCATGGAGAACCAAGGGCAGCTAGCTTGCAAGGATGCTCTTCGCCAGCCGACGTGAACATGTAGCACACGCCCCTCCGCCAGTGCGCTACGTGCCCACTCTTAAAAGGTATGCCAAGAAACGCGGCCCCAAGTGACACCGCCCTGAACGAAGGCCAAAGAATCCGCGGGCCAGGGGAGCGGACGCTCAGGGAGGCACACAAAATGTGGCAACGCTAGTTGCACAGACCCCCAATGCACGCTAGGGCACCAGGTGCTCACGAAGTGACAAGGTGGCCAGGGATAGGGTAGAATTTATTGAATTGTTTAAAGACATTCTGGGAATGGTAGCAGCCCGGGACTACACCATTCATGTCCCGGTCGACATGTTCCCTACCCAGCCTCATGGGAGCCCTACACTAGCACTGCCCCGGTCGCCTAGCCAACCGGACTCACCCCACCTCGTACCTATCGACTAAACCCCTATGATGTACAAGTATCTCGACAAGTCAGCATGCCAGAACATTTTGTTTTTTGATGAGTAAAGGGGCAAGATCCCCACTTGTACACATTCCCGTTACCTCTCGTTAATGTATGCGACCTTAACAAGCAATGAAATAGGCATCCCAATAGACATCATAGAATTATGAAAAATTATGTCTTAACATGATTGTATTTGTTTGATGTACTTAACACAAGCGAGCATATACTCTCACGAAGTGACAAGTGGATGCAGGATAATACAGGTTCTTGTGCGAAAGTGTTCAATGCCTAATCACCGCAAGACCATTGACCCCACAAAGAGCCGCGACAAAGCCACGCTGCCGAAAGCAAAAATCGCCCTTGCCGACCACCCACATCGCATGGACCAACGCACATTCACAGGCTACGCTCTCTTTCTGGGTCAAGCTCTATAGTTGGCTCACGGCAGTCGTTACCTCAATTGTACCAACATCACGTGTGTCGCAAGGAGGTTTGCAATATCTCAAGTGTATCTCCCCATCTCAACAACTGATTCTCTAACAACGAGGCTAGGGCACAATCATCACTATAATATCCATTTCTTGAGCCTTCGAAGCTTGACATTTTCCAACCCACTGAAATGATGATAGCCTCAACATATTGCAATGGTTGTACTCAGGCAAGTCAAAAAAAAAAAGGGGAGAGAAGAGAAAGAAAGAAAGAAAGCAAGAAAAAAGCACAAGAAAAAGAAACAAAAAAGAAAACAAAAAAAAGGAAAAAAAAGAGAGAAAAGAGAGAGAGAGAAAAAAAACAAGGAAAAGAAATGAACGAAAAGAAGCACCCACAATCACATCAGAGCACCTAGGGGTCCTCAAATTAGGTA
This sequence comes from Lygodium microphyllum, assembly GCF_053477565.2. NCBI lineage: Eukaryota > Viridiplantae > Streptophyta > Polypodiopsida > Schizaeales > Lygodiaceae > Lygodium > Lygodium microphyllum. The sequence continues at coordinate 100,989,814 of NC_141162.1, read as the reverse complement.
CGTCCAGTGACCTTGATCGACTGGCTCCATCCCTAGTCCCCTAGCCCTTTCGCATCACCCACAATTATTCAGTGCACATCAAGGGCAGGACATACCTAGGGAGCTTGTCTCGCCTATGGTTAAACCTGTCACCCTGACCCACTGGCACAATTCCCTCTTGCACTCTGCCTTAATACCATTGCAATCAATTGTGGTAAGCACCGCACGATTGGCCATGAAATGTACACCATCCTCATCAAGAAAGTCCACTAGCTTTTAACTATACTGAAAGTGCGGTGTCCCTGTATTCAATTATGCTACGTCGTGCAGTCACAATGCAAGGATGTCTCATATACCTTCACGTGTACTTCTTCTCAACATGGACAACTTTGCTTCATCAACACATTATTACGAGAAACTAGCCCGCGGTCTTCTAACTACGTACTATCTAAGTATGCACGAGCACCCACATAATATCTACACCGAAGTATATACACAGTTTGGATCCTCAAGTGCAGGACAATACTCTCAGCTTGCTTAGAGTTCGACCTGTCTCCCAAACTAATTGCACTATGTCTTGTGCACAATAGAGAAGACTAGCACTACCCTTAAGGAGAGACCACATGAGAGGTTTTCAATTGCAGGTGTTGAAGACTCCAACGAAAGTGTCGTTCACTCTTCGTCAACATCCAACTTTGAATGCTTATCCCTTACCATCCGACAAGTCCGCAAAGAATCGTCATGTGCAGAATCCCCAACAAACCAACACTTGTGCTTGCCATCAATGCCATCCCCAACACAGAATAGCCCTACCACCAACTCCAACAACCTTCCACCAGCCACCTTGGCCACCAACAGGCCCCCAGGACCTTCTGCCACACCACCACCAACACTCCTCCATGGAAACCACAAGCGTCCTTGTCACCCACGTCTTCGGTGCATGCAACAGCCTGCTACCTACGACGGTGAGTGCCATGGGACTGGCACTCATCTAGGAGGGGGGTAATGTTAACCCCAACACGAAGAAAGCAAAAGGAAATAAAAAAGACGTAGGGCAAATGCGGAAAAAAGGTAGCCCGACTGAAGAAAGAATAGGAGAAAAGGCCAGAAGCGCAAGGGCAACCTTAAAAGTCCAAGGCAAATACAAAAGGGGAAAGGTGCATTTTAAAATAAAAAGGCGCACCCTGAAATCTTGTAAAAGAGCGCTGGGCTCTCACCCGTGCAATTTGTAAATGTAGATGGGCGGTGGAAAGGAATCTAGGAAGATAGAAGAACAATGGGAAAAAGGGCCTAGGCTATGGCCGACCATGTAAAAAAGGGAAAAAGGGGATGACCACCCAAAAGGGATTTAGGGTTTTGTATGTAAAGTTGAAAAGTGAATGAGAAGCTCATTCTTGTGTGTGGAAAAAGCTTCTTCTTCTTCTTCTTCTTCTCTTGTTTCTTGCCTTCTTGTTTGTGCTGGAGAGAGGGATTGAGAGAGAGTGAGGGAGTGAGGGAGTGATTGTGTGAGAGTGAGGGATCTTGGAGAAGAAGCTCTCCATCTTCTCTCTCCATCTCCTCCTCCTCTCTTCTCTTCTCTTGTCTTGCATGTGGCTATGGAGGATGAAGCTCATGGGAGAGGGATTGAGGTTGCTTGAGCTTGCCTCAAGGATCGCGGAGCTACCGGTGTGCAAGAAAGAGGAGGGTACTTGATCAAGCATCAAGGTAAGCTCACTACACCCGTAAGGTAGGCGTTGCGTGTCGGCTATGTGAGAGGTAGCCATGGCTACTCGGTTCGAAACACTTGAGCAATAAGTGGTCCGTAGGTCTCGGGGTAGAGCTTGAAGCTCCCCTACAATACCTCGGAAAAGGGGGGGAGAAAATGAGAGCCAAGTGATGTAGCAAAATGTATAAAGAATGAAAACGATCAACTGAATTCAAATAGAAAAGAATGCAAGGAGGAAATAGATGTTGGTTGTTAATTATTTCCAAGTTTCATTCCTTTGAATCAGCACGGCAAATTGTCACACGCATTCTCTCTTGGGTTTTTATTAGTGATGAGTCAAGTTATAACGCTAATGTTGACTTGGTGTGATGACAAGCACCTACCATGGCAGGACAGGATAAACTCCCATTCACTGAAGCGGAGCTGACAAAGTATGGAATCAACGTCGAGACGCATGGATTTAGCCAATTGACGTTCAAGCATACCATGAATCTAGATGAAGCCATCCTGGAAGAGCCGGCCGTGAGGGAGCTGGTGGACAAATGTAACCTCCAAAAGTACATGGAGAAGGTCAGATAGGCTGTAGACTACAGCATGTGCGTAGACTTCTTAAGGAGCTTCGATGAAGGAAGGAGCTGTGGCACGGTCACAGTAAGGGCGGGTGACCAGGAAAGAAGGGTGCAAGTGCCCCTTAACGCAGACATTGTCGAGAAAGCCCTGGGCTTGTGCCTAAGAAAGAGAGGTGCCCAAAAAGAGATGTGTATGCCATGATGGGAGTCAAAAAAGAAGACATGCACAAGGTGGATGGAATTAGTTTGGCTGACATTCTAGACCTTGCGATGAGGATGCAAGCTAAGATGGTCCATATCCTTTTCTCGAGCCACAGATACAATGCACTAATGAATAGAATCGGGGTGCCGTTGTTGGAAAGCATCGCGACAGGAGTTCCAGAGGAGGTGGATTGGAACGGCTTTGTCCAGAAAACTATTAGGAGTTCAACCGCGTTCCTGGCTCCAACTGCAGCACCAGCTGGTGGGGAATCTCCGTTCTCCACCGCACGATCCACAAGAAAAAAACCTGGCACAAAAGCCTCTACAGTCAGATTCGGAGGTGTCCTCATGGCAATCATCGATGAGGCTATCAAGGATGCCGGTGTAGAGGAAGAGCAAGCTATGCACCAAAGCTCACCTCATCGCGAGCAAGAAGGCTCGAGCGAAAAGACGGCAAGCGATGAAGGAGAGCTGAAAATACCACCCACTGAAATGGCCAGACCATAGAGGCAAATGAAGACTGACAAGAGCCACAAAAAGAAGGAGGAAAGACTGAGCAAAGAGGAGTAGGCCGAGGCGAAGAGGGCTCAAAGAGAGTCAAGGAGGGTGGAGGAGCAACGAAGGAAAAAGGAAGAGGAAGAACTCGAAAGAGTTAAAAAAGGGCAGAAGAAGAGAGGCAAAGAAGGGCGGAGGAGGAAGCTCACGAGCTAAGGATGAAAGAACTGGCTGAGTTGGCAGAGGCCACTCGCAGATCTGTTGAAGAAACCCATGGAAGAGGAGAGATCAACCCCTTGAGTCCCCACCATGAGGCCGAAGCAAGTGGCAGTGCAGAAGCGGCCCTAGTGATTATAGGCAAGGGCAAGTCATTGCTGCACCCCCTGCCTTCCTCCTTTGTGCCGGTGCCAATCGGCACCATAACCTCCCCGCAACCCACGCCCTCTCTGGACACGGCCCAGCTGATGAGCATGATGCAGATGTTGTTAGTAAAGTGGCTGAGATTGTACCGAAAATTGGAGCGAAAAGACTGCTGCTGCAGATGCTGAGTCCAGGATAGTTTTGAAATGGCAAAAGCTAGAGGCGTCAACCACCACAGCCCCTACTCCCATGCCACTTGGTGTGGACTACAACACTTACGTGGCTGAGCTCCTGGCATAGTTGGACAAGGCAAAGGAAGAAAAGAAGGTGGCCCTGATGGAGCTGGAGAAGGAAAAGGAAACTTTGGCAGCCTTGAGGCTAGAAGTTTCAAGGCAAGGAGCCAACCGAAAAAGGGAGGTGAAAGTGCAGCAAGATCAACTGGAAGCAAAAATGAAACCTGGTGGTAGAGAAGTGGAGCTTAAAGTTGCTAGTGCAGCAATATGCTGACCTGGAACAGAGAACTACCAACCTAGAAAGGTATGGACAGTTAGCAGCTAAAGAAGGCAAGCCAAGCGAGCGGCAAGAGGATATCAACTCAAGGAACAAGACAGACTGGAGAGAGAGATAGAGTTCCTAGCACAGCCCTCTACCAAACCTCATGCCTGAAGAGCCCGAAGATGCCCACATGCTTGAGCACATTGTGGCAGCCAGAATCAGAAGGCAGGAACCATGGTAGATGAAGCACAATGTAGAGTATGGTCACTGCCCAAACAATTCCCTGAAGAGCCGGTGCCACTACGAGGGGATCCCAACCCTATCGATTGACCTCAGGAATTGATCATATGGCGTGATCGGGAGTTCCAAAAACGAGACCATTTGAGCTTTCATTTGCTTATCCACACTCTCTGGACCGTGCATTGCCTCTAGGCATTCTAGCCAAGATCAAGGACCTGGCCAATGATCTGGCAAATAGATGGATAGAAGAGAGGAGCCTTATAATAACCAAGTGGAGGCAAGAGCTTGTAGATTACTGGCAGGACAAGGTAAACAGGGTTCCCAAAACCATCCAAGGCTACGAGGCACAACCAAAGTGGCAGAGGAGGATTTGGGATGCCAATTTTGACGCCTGGACCGCCTTCTGTAGCTCACTTCTCGAAGAATGCAACGACTTCTTGTCATCCACACCTTTGAAGGCCTGGGCTGCTATTAAAGAATATCTAAAAGTCGCGCATTTCTATCCCAATGCTTGCGACCACCTCGTGCTCCAGATAAAGGTGATCGGCATTAGCCAGAATGCCTTCTTTGTATGCAATTCTCCAAGAAAAAAAAAAAGCAACACAAAGGCTCACTTTGCTCATTACACCTAGGGTTGACCCCTAGTCCCTCCTCCCACTTCACGCTTAAGGCACATCAAGGGCAGGACTTCTAGACCTATCACCCTAAGTTCTGCATTGCACCTCCAACAACACACGAACTGGGTCCTTAAGTGTGGGACATTACCAAGGGCCTACCCAAGGTTAGACCCATCTCCCAGTTCCACTGCACATGCACTTACACCACGCCATGAGATAGACACACCCCTTAGGGAGTGCACAATTTTCTCTTGCAGGCCATGATTGTGACTCAGTGATGACTGACGACCCAACTAAGCAGGACCATTCACGACATCCGCTAATGACCATGAATTTTTCCATAAGTCAGACAAACACCACTACAGCACCTTCAGGAGCTTTTGCATACTCTGACGGTTAAATGGACCAACATGCTTGATGTGGCTGACCATCTGCCTGTGATGGCTACCCTGACTCAACCAAATCAAGCAGACAAAAAACTTAGTGATGGACCCACCATTGGCATAGATCTTGGAACCACATATTCTCCAAATGATTACAGAGCCTCGGTTTTGACAGAAGTCACAGAAGGGAAGTTACAACTCTATGACAAATGCCGAGCATCTTCATGAAGATCAAAGCACGCTGGAATCTCTCCCAATCATCAGGAATCAAAACTCCATCATCTCTCATTCACAACAACACCTTTTGATTGTGGTCATCTACCCACCAATTCCACTTAGCAGCAACCCCAACTACCCTACTGCTCCCCACCCTAGTGCCATGGGACTGGCACTCAGCTAGGAGGGGGGTAATGTTTACCGCAGCATAGAGGATCAGAAAATGGAGCAGAGGTGTGGAAAAAATGGAAGAAGGAGATAATTGAAAGGGCACAGGACAAAGGAACGAAAAGGCATCCCAGATGGAGGTCAAACCCTGAAAATTTGAATGACGACCTCTCCAAAAGGCTTCAGTATCGCCTCGAGAAAATAAAAGAGTAAAAGCGCACCATTAAATGTGAAGGCGCTCCTGAATCCTTGTAAAAAGAGTGTCGGGCTCACTCCTGTGCAAATTGTATGCATTAGTTGGGAATGGGATAAGTTAGAATGGTGGGAAATAGGAAAAGAGGGCCTAGGCTAATGGCCAGCCATGTAAAAAGTGGGGATGATCGCCCAAAAAGTAGGGCATGTATATAAAGTTCAAAAGTGAATGAGAAGCTCATTCTTGTGTGTGGCCAAAGCTTCTTCTTCTTCTTCTCTTGTTTCTTGCCTTCTTGCTTGTGCTTGAGTGAGGGATTGAGGGAGTGAGTGTGTGAGAGTGAGGGATCGTGGAGAAGAAGCTCCCCATATTCTCTCTTCATTTTCTCTTCTTCTCTTCTCTTCTCTTTTCTCGCACGGCTATGGAGGATGGAGCTTGATGGAGAGGGCTTGAGGTTTCTTGAGCTTGCCACAACGATTGTGGAGCTACCGGAGTGCAAGAGAGAGGAGGGAACTCGATTGAGCATCAAGGTAAGCTCACTACACTCGTAAGGTAGGCATTGCGCGTCGGCTATGTGAGAGGTAGCCATGGCCGCTCGGCTTGAAACGTTTAATCAATAAGCGGTCCGTAGGTCTCGAGGTAGAGCTCCGTAGCTCCCCTCCAAGGACCTTGAGAGAATACCTCATCTAGTGGAAAGATTATCCCAAAGAGGATGCTACGTGGGTGGATGAAGATACTCTCAACCAACAATACCCCCAGGTCATTTCGAGATGAGGACATCTCGATTCCTCTAAGGGGGAGAGGATGTAATATGCTGTGCCTTTCTTTTCCCCCCGCATATGAACTCCCCCCTTTTTTAATGGGAAAAAAAGTTATTATTAATGCAAAATCTTTTTCCCCCTCTCTCCTTGCCGACAACACGTCGGGGAGAGAGAGAGAGAGGGAGTGATGGGGTTGGTAATCGGGGGCATGCAGCCCCCTAGGTGGGAGGGGTGGCCATGCCACCCACCTCCTCCCCCTCCTATAAAAGGGGAGGCTCCTCCCCTCCCTCGTCTACACCAAGAGAGCGCCCCCCTTCCCCTGTGTCATCACATCCTTCCTCTAGTAGTAGCAGCAGCCCTTGGGCTCTCTTCCCCCCTCCTCGCTCATGCGACAGTTGCCCCCCCCTCTGGGCCTTCCAATTGAGTTCCCCCCCTCCGACCTACTGCAACAATGCCCCCTGGGGCTTACGACTCAAGCCACCCACCTCCCCCCACCTGATCACCAGTTAGTTGCGGGCCCGTGAGGAGAAAAAGAGGTAGAAGAGAGGAGAGGGAAAGAAGAAGAGAAGGAGAGAGAGAAGAGGAAGAGGAGGAGAGAAGAAGAGAAGGAGAGAGAGAGGAAGAGGAGAGGGAGAGAAGAAGAGAAGGAGAGAGAGAAGAGAAAGAGGAGAGGGAGAGAAGAAGAGGAGAGAGAGAAGGGTAAGAGGAGAAGGAGAGAAGAGGAGAGAGAGAAGAGAAAGAGGAGAGGGAGAGAAGAAGAGAAGGAGAGAGAGAAGAGAGAAGGAGAAGAGAGAAGGAGAAGAAGAAGAAGAAGAGGTAGAAGAGGAAGAGGAGAGGGAGAGAAGAAGAGGGGAAGTAGAAGAAGAAGAGGAGAGAGAGAGAAGAAGAGAAGGAGAGAGAGAAGAGAGAGGGAGAGAAGAAGAGAAGGAGGAGAAGAAGAGAAAAGAAGAAGAAGGGAAGAAGTGAGAGAGAAGGAGAAGAAGAAGAGAAGAAGGAGAAGAAGAGAGAAAGAAGTAGAAGAGGAAGATGAGAGAGAGAGAGAAGAAGAGAAAAAGAAGAAGAAGAGAGAGAGAGAGAGAAACAAAGAGAGGGAGTGAGAGTTGGTGAGTAAGTTTGAGGAGCCACACTCAAACCACCCCCTCGGTGAAAGACCCCCATCTAACGATCTTTCCTACCTGAACCTATCGTCCTACCCAACGTAATGAATGCCCCTATGATCACGAATCAAACCCAGGTTCCTTAAGCTTTATAATTAATCATGTATTATTTCTCGTGGAAAAAATGAAGGGGTTAGCTGCATGCATGGTACAAGAATGAGTTTAGGATTTTTGTTTACTCTAAGTGCTAGGTTGCATGCGTGAAATGGTAGAACATGAAGCTCGCATAAGTTTATATGCGTGAACTGGTAGAGTGTGGAGTTCACATCAGTTAATATGCATGAAATGATAGCCTTTACACACATAAAATGATAAGGTTTTTGCATTATTTCACATAAAATAATACATGTTAAGCTATTTCAGTTCACGAATAGTCACTTAGAATTCATGCTTCACGATCATGACTAAAAGAAACACATGAGATGATAGTTTCCATTTGCAAGATGCATTTGCACCGTTGGGAAGAAACCTAGACTTTCGTATACGCAAGTCACATGTGATCGGGTGCATTAGGAATAAGCATTTGTTGCTAGGTATGAATAGATTTAATGGTTTTTTAGGATGTGCAAATATACTAAACGCACCATGTGCATGATGGGTAAGTTTGTTTAGAAAACTCTGCATAGTATCACCCTAAGTGAGATGGAAGGGGCCCATGCATCTAGATTGTATCCTGAAGGCCTAAATGAGGAATCTTGCATTGCCAAGTGTATTAAACTGAACTTGGTTAGAACTGGAAGAATGAAAGACCCTTGGTTGGGTTGCGAATAAGGCATGTTCGTTGCCTTGATTGACCGGCTAATGCCTGAGTTAGGGTTAAGATACCATAAGGTAAAACCCAAGGGAAAGGCAAGTCAAAATAAGTTAACTTACTAAGAACATTTGCTTGCATAATCTTGTTTGAGATTATTGGGATCTCACCAAGTCGCAAATGATCCAAGATCAGATGCTAGGAGCATCTGGGAAAAAGACCCATGATCAGATGCTGGGAGCATTTAGAAAAAAGGAATCACACCTTAGCAGTTGGTTGTACAAACGACCTCTGAAATGTTCGTGCTTGTACTTAGGTACATTATTTGATCTCTTTGCTCAAGGAACTAATTCAAGGAAAAACATTTAATGCTTTAGGTCAAAATCTTGGAGGGAGAGGCAAGAACAGTTACCTCCAATTGTTTGCATGGCCCTATCCAAGGGGGTTGTTAGCCGCACCGGGTATATGGACCTAACCCATCGCGAGAGGTCTCTCCGTGGGTGCTGCTTGGAGTGGGAGGATGCTTGGGTGCCAGGGGAGGCTCTGGCTGTAAATCCCTTGCCTTCGGATCCCACACAAGAGGCCGATGTGACTCGAGATGGGATCTCGAGGCCAGTGTACTAGTCAACGGGCGCAACTTGGAGTAGCAATCTTGTAGATTACTGGGATAGCCTTCGTGCATGATATTGGATGTACTCCGAAATTATGATAAATAAAGAACAGATATTTGAGAAAAAGGAACTTGCTTGACATTGTTTTTGTATCAGTGCCTAAGTTACGTGAATGAACCTATGATTAATTTGATTAATTAAGGAAGCTGATTTTGCATGTCAATCGTAATGTGGTAGGTAATTAGTTAACTAAAGCAAATTGAGGAAAGTGCGGTGGACATGACTTAGGTCCATCCTACAGAAGGGTGGTCTCGGTTAGCTGGGAACTTTTCTCAAATGATGAGATAACAAGACTATGAAGACCTAATATCAATAAGGTTAGAATTATGTTGTTTTAGGGGAAAGGAATGGGACTATGTCTTATGGGGCAGGGAGGTTGAGTTTCGCATCCCTCTTGTTTCCCATTCTCCATGAACCAAGTATAGCATGAATCCGCTTCGACTCTATTGTTCCTACGCAAAGTGGTTCATCTGGAGCTTGACACTAGTTACTTCCTAGAGACCTTGCTGATTGGAAAGGAAGCATGACTTCAGGTCGATCCCAAGTGGGAACGGCTGGACACTTCCACTTGAGGCAGACTCGGAAAGACCTAGATCACAAACTCTGTGACATTCCTTGCGAGTGCTAGGCGGAGCTTTCTAGACCCTCTTCCCGATGGGCTGCTAAGACGTGTCCCACGAGCAGATGAGAGGACATGTTACACATATGTTGCTATAAAGAATTAGATTTGTTGGATTTAAGTATTGATGCCTAAGTAACTTGCATTGGATAACTTCCCTTCAAAAGAAGAAAGAGACTCTTGTGATATACACTTAAAGTGGTTGAATGATATTCCTAAAAACCATCTCTAGTCTAATCGGAATGGAAGCACGTATGCCATTAAAGACCCTAATTAACAAACATTCAAGGTCATATGAAAAGATATTATATGCACGATAGGATTGATCTACAACTGAATATGGTTTTAAATATCGATATCTAGAAAAATACTCGGCTTTTTGCTCTCATATAAACTTCTCAAATTGAAGCTAGTTTTAGCAATATCTAGGCAAATCGATGAATGCTTTGAATTAGGCAATGAGATGAATGATACTCGTAAGTTCTTGAAGTTAATAAGATTTGGTCAAATCTTGTCATACAATTTGAGATGTTGTCTTGATAAAGAGTACCTTGTAAAATATAAAAATATAAACGAAGCAAGTTACTTGGACAAAATCTAAGATTAAATAACTTTGATATTTTATTATTTTTGTGCTCAAGATTTAACTTGAAATTGTGTTAAAGCATAAAATAACACAAAAAAGGACATAAGCATGCTATATAAATCATGTTGAAGAGCTAGCGCAAGTCTCTTCATTATTTTATAATTATGGGGGATCTTTTGAGAAGTTGTGCACTTTTCTTTGCTTTTCTTTACTTTTCAATATCACTAACATAAGTTCTAGTAAAAAGCATAGTTTTGAAAGAAGAATCTAACATTAGCAAAGTTAGCCTTATGAAGATCGCAATTGGCTTTACTATATTCAAAGCCGTTGGTCATGACAATAAATGAAATGAGACAACTTCCTTGTGAAGATCACCTTATGAAGATCATAGTTGGCTTTACCACAGTCAAGCCTATGATTGTGATAATAAATGAAATGAGGCAACTATATCGATTCTAAATACCAATGAATGGTTACTATGAAGTAAACTAAACTAACTTGTAAATTAGATATTGAAGGGAGTAAGCCCTAAAGTGGAAGCACGGAGCAAAAGCAAGAGCTATGGTGGAAGAAGCAAGATTTTATGATTTTGATCCAACTTCAAGCCTATGATTGTGATGATAAATGAAATGAGGCAACTACATCAATTCTAAGTATCAATTAATGATTGCTATGAAGCAAACTAAAATTATTGGTCAATTAACTATTGAAGGGAGTGAGCCTTGAAGTGGAAGCAAGGGCTATGGTGGAAGACTATGGATAGCAGTCTTATCACTAACAATGACCTGACAAAGGTTAGTGCTAGTCCAAGACAAGATCAAGTCAGATCATCCCTCAAGGCATAAATCAGTGAGTCATACTTTGACTGCATGGCCCTCTCCCAAGAGTGGCTATCACCTCTGTGTATGGCCTCATCTAAGAGACTTAGCAACATCTATCACCATAACATAATCCATAGAGGGCTCAAACTACAAAGGCTAGTGTCTATCTCTAGTAGAGTGCCTCAAAACAAGCTGTGGGGCGCTGAGACATCCTGTGGAGCATTAGGGACTTGAGCCACCAGGGCATCAGTTGCTGTGGCAAGTTGTTTAGCTAGTTGTACAGTAGCATGAGACTCCTCCTAAAATATCACCTTGTGTATCTCAACACATGCTCAAGTTGCTTATGCATTATCTCTTCATGGAAAAAAACATCATGGTTGTAGATAACCTTCTGAATCAGTGAATTCCATAGGCAATAGCCCACCTCACCTACATCTCCATAACCAAGAAAGATGCATTTCCCAGACTTAGGATCCCGCTTATTGTGCTTGTCCTTGGGAACATGGTAGAAAGCCACACAACCAAAGATATACAAATGAGCATATGAGGGAGTTTTTCCATACCATACCTCCTCTGCAACCTGATAGTCAAGAGCAGTACCATGGTGACTGATTTATTAAGTGTATGGTAGTAGTAGCTGCCTCAACCCAAAAATGTTGTGGTAAGCCTACCTGGCTAAGCATACTATGAACTCGCTCCTAAATTTTCCTATTCATACGCTTAGTCGCCATACCATTCTAGGGTGGGGTGTACAAGGCGGTCAATTGATGCTTAATATCCCTCTCATCGCAAAACTGCTCAAAGGCTTTAGAGACATACTCACCCCCATTATCTAATCTTCAGTATTTGAGCCTATACCCAGACTGGTTCTTAACTAAAGCAAGCCAACGTTGAATGTAGTCAAGACTTCCAATTTCTACTTAATAAGATATGCCCATATCTTATGCGTATAGTCATCAATGAAGGTAATGAAATACTTCGTGCCACATAACAACTTGCAGAGCATGGGACCACATACATCTGAATGAACAAGAGCCAATAGCTCACCCATGCGTATCATACCAGATTTCTTATGTGTATTACGTATCCACCTTCCATATAAACAATGATCACAAGACTCAAAGCACTTATAGTCAAGGGATGAAAGATGTTGCAAAACAAGTAAGCATTTTTATTCCTTTTAAGGGCATATGTCTAAGTTGACAATGCTAAAGAGATACATATGGAACTGCATCCATTGCCAAAACATGGTCAACTAACCCATATATAAGCAAGGGGTAGAGAGTATTGAACTTAGCACCACATGCAATGACAAGATTTCCACTGATAATCTTCCAAAAGTAATCACCAAAAAAACTACATAATCTGCATCGTCCAAAGTGCCAGCAGAGATAAGGCTCTTCATGAGAACCGGTACATGACACGCATCATGAAGACTAAATGTGCAACTTGAACCAATACCAACTATCTCTAGTGCCAAGTCATTACCCAAATGGATAGATCCAATCAAACTGCAATAGGAGTGGAACCACTCTTATGAGGGGTCACATAAAAGGAAGCCCCTAAATCTATAAACTAACACTGAGTATACCTTGACAAAGTATCAATCAACAATGACCTGACAAAGGTTAGTGCAAGTCCAAGACAAGATCAAGTAAAATCATGCCTCAAGGCATAAACTTCGGAAATATAGCATGTAAAGAGAGCATGCGCATGTGAATATCCCACTATGTCAAAAGTCAAGCTCAATTGCATAACAAAAAGCTCAATGTAACATCAAGTGTCAATGAAGCTGCTCCCACCGGAAGAAAAGTCAGATGCGAAATGAGCAAGAAAAGCTCGGATACATTAAGTACATAGCATCCAACATCCAAGATCCAATTGTATATGCAATGTGATCTCAAGCTCCAAAGTAGCTCAAAAGAAGGGCAAGGAAAAGACAAAGCCAAGTACTCATCATAGCATAGCCAAACACATAGAATACATCTCAGATATTGAATCATGCAATGAGGAACCCATGTATCAACTTCGAGTGCATAGCATCCATGGTAAACATCAATACATCATAGGAAGTACTTGAGACATAACCCGAAAGCATTAGGCATAAGATAATCCATGTAAAATGCATTCAATCATGTTCATTGAGCCACATAAGTCTCTGTCCAAACCGAGTAAACGAGGTCTCAAATCAGAGCCAAAGTCATCTCAAAGCATAGGCATATCATCCCTAAACATAATAGCACCATATATGCATGAATAGGCATCACCAAGCATAACCATGAGCATTAAACATCCAAGATAGGGGGCTTTCGCTAAAGTATAGTCAATAATTGAAGGCTAACACTTCAATTGAGTGCTCAAGTAGCAACGGTCAATGCCAAGGGGTATTCCCAAGGTATAGAGAACCACCCAAATGCTAGAGGGGCTGCTCATGATGAAGGAAGCTGTAAATGATGAAAATGATTGCTTCTAGGACCTACCCACATTGGCACAATCAACACAGACCTGAGATGAAGGGGTTGCTCCATGTTTTGCATGGTAATGTTGGTTGGGGAGGGTAGGGAGGCATTAAGAGGTGCCTAAGAAGCCTTCCAGAAAGCTTAAGCAAGGTGGGAAGAAAGCCACGTTTCAATGAGAGGCTATAGGTATGATTGCCCTATTTTTCAAACTGTTCGCTGCTGTGATTGAGCTAAAATGTGGCTCAAGATCAAGTTCCAAAGAGCTCACTAAAGCCCTATAGCATGGACAAACAAGTGGGGAATAGGGGAGGGTCACAAATCATACCTCTTCAAGCTAAGTTGTAGCTGCCATGAAAGGAACTGTTGTAGGTATTCTAAAGAGAGATGAAGCAATGCCGGTTCAAGTCGAGCTTTGTGATAGAGAAGGCTATGATACTAGTTGAAGGGAGCAAGTCCTGAAGTGGAAGCATGGAGCGGAAGCAAGAGCTATGGTGGGGAGAGAGAGAGAAGAGAGAGAGAGAGAGAGAGAGAGAGAGAGAGAGAGAGAGAGAGAGAGAGAGAGAGAGAGAGAGAGAGAGGCACACGCACACACACACACACACACAAAAGATGTGGGAACTCCAATAGTCACAATGTGTTACTGGCCTTCCCTTTATTCAAATGTCACTAAAATAATAAAGAATAAAGTGATAGTGATGGGCGCCTGCCACTTGCTGTGTACAAGTGTGCGGGTAACTAATACATGGTGCGGGTACTGTTAGTGTGACTAATACACGGGTAGCTAGGCACATGCACCTTTACCCCCAACAACTATAACTAAATCTAATTGTAAGTTAACTATATATTGATTAAACTCAAGAATAACTATATTAACTATTAGCCACTATCAACTAATTAATGAATCAAAAAATAATATTAAACTAATTACTAATAAACAAACAACCAACACAAAACTAGTTAGTAACTATGTACTACTAACTAGTTACTTAATATAGCGACTACCTACTATATTTCACTGCCAACCATCACTAATCTTCTTTCTAGATAAGAGTGTCTGTATGTGTGTGTTTTCATGAATATATACCATAAAAATCAACATTAAGAAAAGGTAATGTACTTGGACCTAAGAAACATTCACATGTTGTTGAGGCAATAGTAGCTTGATTACATAAAAGAAGTACAACCATAATACCATATAAGATTGGCAACAACAAAATGAATCAAACTAAAAATCATTATTCCATGATATCAATTTCACAGTACATCCATATACAAGTAGCCTTGATATATTATCCATCATGGAAACCAGATTGAAAGAATTTATTATGACAAGAGGGTGCATTTGGTACCTACAAGCCAACCAATATCAAGGGTTAGTAAGAACCAACACATGACAATGGGTCACAAGTGTCAAGGATGCACCCTCGTTGTTATCCATGTCATGTCATAACAAAGAAATTTCACTTAATTAGATGTTGAAGAAGATGACATGCTTTCAGGACTTGATGAAGTGATAGCAAAAAAACTGAGTAGGATGGGGTAGGAGATGAAAAAGGCATGGTATTTATAAAGTTTGCTAAATGTGGCTTAGATCAATCCATCACAATAAGAAAGAGCCAAGAATGGATATAATATGTATCTATTACAAGTAAGAGGGCCAAGAATGGCCATTAGACTATGAAAAAAAATGAAGGTGTTTAGTTTAAGCCATGTGCTTAAAAGCATGATTGTCCATAGATCAAACATGCCCCCTTCTATGGCTTAGGCCACAGTGCCCAAATCAAGGTGCTTATTTAGTATAAGCCATGTGCATAGCTCAAACATGCACACTTCTATGTCTCTGGTCCACATTGCATTGTTTAATGATGCCAATCATGTGTCCCCTTGATGTCTTTTTAGTAATCCATCAACTAGTCATCGAAGATCATTGACAAGAGGGTAGTAGACTGCTCAGAAATTGAGCTGATAGTGTTTTGATTCCATGGTGAGCCATGGCTAATGTATGACCAAGGAGGAAGATAATAAACAATTGAAGGTTTCATTCATGAGGGCCATCATGGCTTAAAATCATAAGTAGTAACCAAACCAAGAAGTGAGAAAGGAAGAGAGAGACCTAAGCATGCAATAGGAGGAAGGTCGACTGATGTTGTCATGATGCTTCGTGTTTGTTTTGGAGAGAGAGAAAATAATATTTATTTTCCTCTTTTATTCTTTTGATATTTTGGGTTTGTGGAACCCTAAGGTAGCTTTACATAGGCTTGATGTAAGGGTATCATAATACCTAAGAAAATATAAACCCACCTCCTTTAATTGAAAGCATGTTAATCAATGCACATGCAGTTGTGCTGAAAATTACACACCTTAACCCACATACCAAGGGGTATTCGTAAAAATGGGTAGGTGCTGCATAGAGAGACCTACCCATGTGAATCGAGTCCCTCGTATGCACACCCTTTTTGAAGAAGTCCATCTAGGTTTTCAATATTAAAGACGGTACCAGGAAAATCCTTCGATAAATATGAAATAGTAAGAGACCATATTCTTGCTTTATCAAAACCATTTCTACAAAATGATTTAATAGTTTTGTGAATGCTAGAAGTGGCTTCCCAATCTGAGTATGTGTGTGTATCTCATGCACTTGGGTATAGCTCGTGGCATATTAGGTAGAAATCATAATTGGATAGCTTAAACAATACTCGATAAATGTGTTATTATTGCATTTGTTTAGGCAATACTTATTTGTTTCTTTGATGGCTAGAATATTGGATAATCTAGTCATAGTCTAGTAGAAGTTTAGGTCCCAAATACTTGCAAATCTTTTTTAGACTTGCCAAATAAAACACTAAACCATGCATCCATATTGAGAGAATCTTGCAATATAAATTTGTTTTGACTTATTACATGATAACGGTCAATTCAAAACCTTAGGTCTATATAGCTATAATCAACTTGAAACAAAGGTCTTTAGCAAAGTGTAACATCATTGTTGGGGCTCTTTATACTCATCACCGTGATGATGATGCTTGGTGTTGTTGTAACAATGTTGAATATAACTATAAAAAGTAAATAATCAACTCTAAAATCTAATGATGCGTATACTGATGCCAGGAGGCATATTTCACGGTGGATTCCGTGAGGTTTTACGGTGGATTCCGTAAACTTTGATGACCGGGGCTCATACACAAAGTGGATTCTTTGTGCGAGAAGTTGATGGGGACGCCTATCCTTTTCGGGCATTTCATTAATTTAGTGTGTACATGGGTGATTCCATAGCGGGTGATTTTGCAAAATGCATATTAAATTAATAAACGTTTATGAGTTTTGAGTGCGCACTCGTAATAAATTAAGGTTAGGATTTATTTCTAACCAGTTGATTTATTTATGTAGTTGAAGACTGCTAAGTATTCACTTTTGTCGGTTTAATTGTATTATTTTACTAATGATTGTGAATGCTTCAGTTGATGTGTAGAGATAGCAGTAGTGGCGGAGGAAAGCATTGGAGGATAGCGAGTATTCGATCTATGGATTATATTCTGATAGTCACCACGCCTATATTTTGTCATGCCTATTTATTGAGGCATCAATTATTTATTATTATTTTGTATGCGCATGGGCGCACGGTTATGTTATTTCTATTTGGACATTGTATTGGGCGTGTCAGACTCTATGGGCACCGTCCATTAGCTTTATTCCTATTTTTGTAAAAGCAAACTCAAAAGCTAAAAGCTTGTTATATTCTTGTAAATTGGGCTATTATTGAGCATGAAGATGAAAGATACATAAAATACATGCTTTGTGAAGCGCTCACACAAGGCACGGGGGGAGATTCACCCAATTGGTCTCTTGCTCTTGTCGTTCATGCTTTTTACCTTGTAACTTGTGCAAAAAGTAGTGTTCATTGTTCTTGGGGACCTTCCGGCATTCACTACGCAAGCATACAGCGTTCGATCTGCGCACCAGTGGTATCAGAGCGGAGCTGAGATCAAGAGCTTCCAATCGCTACCCATCTCATGCGAAGGCGGAGCTCCTGGAACGATCGGGCTCTACGGTCAATCTCGTCACGAACCATCGATACAAGCAGACTTCTGGCGATCAAGAACCCCTGTTTCTGTCATTAGATCGCGAAGGACCGGGCTACAGAAGCGGAGGACCACTCCTTCATCTCCTTCATCAAGTCGTGGCTACACAGAGAGATAAGTCATCAATTTTCCACTTTTCAAGCTTCAAGCTTTAAAGCTTAGAGACCTTAGCAGAAGCTTTCAGCTTCGAATTTAATCGTGAGGTATCGAAAGACCTCCGAAATTTATGCGACGGCGCAAAAAACGGCCCCTCCCATGATCTACGCCGATTATACTTCATTAAGCCTTAAGCTTAATCCATTAAGCTTAACTACCTAAGTTATCAATCTTGCAAGTCATAAACTCCAGGTCACACCCAACAAAGTCAAGTTCTGCAAGTATTTTCTGATCAAGTTCTGCAAGTTCCATAAATCGACTAAGTTCTGCAAGTTTGCAAGTTTGCAACTCTGCAAGTCATATAAGTCTGCAACTCTGCAAGTCTGACAAGTCAACTGGAGTCAGAACTGACTTGTGCTCAAAACTCCTAGAAGGACTGTTCCTGCGCAGAAACTCCGAACTGCAAAGTTGTTCATTGGAAGGTACTCTACCCATACGCAGGTTTGCTGAAGCATTTTCAGCATACGAAGAAGGATAAATCGCAGATTTTTCGAAGATTGAGAAAGTTATACCCAAAAATACATAAGCCTTGTAACCCCGAACTTGAGCTACGCTCATCCCGCTAACCTGATTTTGAGTGAGAAAGGTCTTTTAGGTTTTGCAGGATGACGGAACCACATATGGATGATCTTATGGCTGAAGGTGACCTACCTGAGCCTACGATGGAGCAAAAGCTGGACTTAATCATGATGCAATTGGAAGAAGAACGAAGGGCTAGGCAAGCATTGCAAGCACAATTGGTAAATTTACAAAGAGCGTCTACCGACAAAGAAGAATCTCAAGCTGAAGGTCTTATTCGACGTACCATTGACGTAACTCTTGAAGCTCAAACCATCTGCAAGGAATCAAAGATAAGTAAAAGAAGTTTCAAATTTCATACTTTCAATGGCATACGAGAAGGAAAAACTATTCTAGCATTCATTAGTCAGTTTGATGACTATTTCCATGAAGAAACCTATGCAGAAAAAGATAAAATCAAGTGTGTTACTAATCATTTAGTAGACAGAGCATCTCTTTGGTGGACTGTAGTATGCAAGAGCATAGATTGTCCTGCTACTGGGGAAGATTTCAAGAAGAAGTTCATGCAAAATTTCCTTCCACCACAATTTCATGAGAAAGCTATCAAGCAATGGGATCTTCTCCAACAACGGGATTGTGAGCCTATTCCTCAGTATACAGAGCGTTTTTGGAATGCACTACTCCAGTTACGCATGCTTGAAGACGTACCTAAAGCGACACATAAGCGCAAGTATATGTCTGGACTTCTTGGACATTACACCATTGAAGTTAACATGTTCAAGCCTGCTACTCTTGAAGATGCCATTTCACTAGCTCATGACACTGAAGATAAGTTACGAGGTAGAGACAGATGTCCATAGCAATTCCAAGCCAATGGTAATTATGGATCTAAACAATTCAATTCCAATTTTAGAAAATTTAATCCAGGTCGTTTCTCTTCATCATCTTTCTGCAAAAATTGGGCAAAACCACTAGCATTACCATCCAATGTCAATCCAAATTCTAAGCCTATTCCACAGCCAAATCCTAATGTACCTAGACTTCCCGCCATTGCAAACAATGTAACCAAAGCCAAGCCAATAGTATGCTATAAATGCCACCAGCCTGGACATCTAGCAGCAAATTGCCATTCAAAGAAGCCACCAGCCCATATCAACTACCTTGGAGTAATGGACGAAGACGAACATGGAGATATGCCTGATTTCACTGAAGATGAGGACGACACTATTACTACTTCCGATGCTTTACCAGGTATGCCTACTCCACATTCATTATTGACTATGAAATGTTTGGTGCATGGAAAGGAAAAAACTATTTTGCATGATGACGGTAGTACTCATGATTTTATTTCAGCAAAATTAGTAAAAGAATTGAAATTACAGTATGTACCTATGCATTATCGTATCAAAGCTGCATTCTTAGGCACTAGGTATAATGGTACACAGGAAGTGCAAGACTTAGAGATTCAAATTGGTCAATACACTGAAAGAAGAAATTTTCTAGTTGTTCCATTACAGTCGAGTGACATTATTTTAGGTATGCCTTGGCGACACCAGCATAATCTAGATATAGACTATTCCACACACACAATGAATATTAATTTTCAAGGAAAATCTATTACGTTATATGGTATGCATGCATCTAATGTTTTTCCACTGCTTTCGCATACTCAAGCTAAACGTGCATTACGCAACAGTAGTAAATCTTATCTCATTTGAATTGCAAGTAAAATAAAATCATATGCACCCTAGGCATAAAGAATTTCTTGCATATTTTAAGGACTGTTTTGCAGAAGACCTACCACCTGGTTTACCTCCTTCACGTCCAGAAGACCATAAGATATATTTGATCCCTGGCACACAACCATCTTGCAAAGCACCATATAGGCATAACCAGATAGAGCAAAAAGAAATCCAGAGTCAAGTTGAAGAATTACTAAATAGAGGATTGATTAGATCTAGCAGTTCTCCATTCGGTGCACCTGTTCTATTAGTCAAGAAAAAGAATAATACCTATCATATGTGCATTGACTATCGAGCTTTAAATAAGATCACTATAAAGAATAGGTATCCCATTCCTAGAATTGATGACCTTATGGACAAACTGCAAGGCTCTGCTATATTTAGTAAAATTTACCTTAAGTCTGGTTATCATCAGGTGAGACTAGATAAGTCTGACATATTCAAGACTGCATTTAGAACACAGTTTGGTCATTACGAATTTTTAGTGATGCCATTTGGATTAACTAATGCACCTGCTACGTTTAGTAGAATGATGAACCGTATATTTCTGAAATATCAGTATTGTATAATTATCTTCTTTGATGATATTTTGGTGTTTAGTCAAAATGAGAAAGAACATTATGAGCATTTGTCATTGGTTTTTCAGTTATTGAAAGAAAATCAACTGTATGCAAATCCTGAAAAGAGTGAATTCTTTAAAACAGAAATTGAGTATTTAGGTCATATTGTATCATTTGATGGAATTGAAGTTGATCCTAAGAAAATTGATGCAATATTGAATTGGCCTGTACCTAAAAACGTGCATGAGTTACGCTCATTCCTTGGTCTTGCTAGTTTCTATAGGAAGTTTGTACGTAATTTTTCATTACTTGCATTACCATTAACCAAACTTCTGAAGAAAGGAATTGTTTATCATTGGACCGAAAATCAACAGAAATCCTTTGACTTGCTGAAACATGCATTAACCCATGCCCCTGTTCTACAGTTGCCTGACTTTAATAGACCATTTTTTCTAGTAGTGACTGATGCTAGTGGATCAGGAATAGGAGCTGTACTTATGCAAGACAATCATCCTATAGCCTATTCTAGTTGTAAGTTGAAACCCTCTGAACTGAAATATTCCACATATAACAAAGAACTATTAGTAGTTGTACAAGCATTAAGACAGTGGAAACACTACTTAATGGGTTCAGAATTTATGATTAAGACCGATCAGCAAAGTATTAGACATTTACTTAGCCAACCTCAAATCTCTGACCATCATATCAAATGGGCCTCCTTTATTCAAAGTTTTCATCCTATCATTCAATACCAACCTGGAAAAGAAAATGTAGTGGCTGATGCATTGAGTAGAAGACCTGCCATTCATAATATTTCTGTCATATCTTTTGATTCTTTGATTGCTATGAAAGATACATATCATCAAGATATTACTTTTCATGCTGATTGGAATAAATTAGTTCAAAATAACTTGATTCTTATTGATTCATTGTCATATAATGATGGATTTATGTTTTATGAAAAGAGATTGTGTGTTACAATTCCATTCTGATCTTTTGTTTTGAATGAAATTCATTGTCCCCCATATCAAGGTCATAGAGGTATCATATCTACCTTACGTATGTTAACTGAAGATTTTTATTGGCCGCATATGGATGCTGATGTATCTAACTTTGTTTCTGAATGTTTGATTTGTCAAAGAGTTAAGAGACATCATGGTAAACAGTATGGATTACTTATGCCTTTGTCTATTCCATCTAAACCTTGGGAACAAATTTCTATGGATTTCATTACTGGTTTACCTAATACTAAATCTAACCATGATATGATTTGAATAGTTGTAGATATATTTAGTAAACAAGCATATTTCATTCCATGTAAGAAAACTTTAACAGCATCACAAGCAGCACATTTATTTTTGAAAACTGTTTTTACTAACCATGGATTGCCAAAAGTTATTATTTCAGATCGCGATTCTAGATTTTTTAACAACTTTTGGATTACTCTATTTGCTAACCTAGGCACAAAGATTGATTTCTCATCTGCATTTCATCCAGAAACTAATAGACAAACATAAGCTACTAACAGCACAATTCTAGATCTTTTACATGCATATACTATCTCTAAACCACAGACATGGGACACACATTTGCATTTATTACAGTTTACATATAAGAATACACCACACACATCTACAAAGAAAGCACCGTTTGAAGTTATTTATGGATATAGATTATCTACACCTGTTGCATCTTTGTCAAATAGAATTCAAAGTGCTGATGATATTGCTAGTATGCATAATACTATTTTTGATGAGGTTAAAGATATGATTGCTAAAGCCCAGCAATCATATACCAAATAAGCCAACAAGAAAGACAAGCAATGAATTTCAAAGTTGATGACTATGTTTGGCTGAGAATAGAAAAACGTAGACTGCAAAGTGTAGATAGACACCCAGTTGTCAAATTAGCCCCTAGATTCTATGGACCATTTAGGATTATTCATAAAATTAATGACAATGCATTCAAGTTAGAATTACCCCCTCATTGGAAAATTCACAACACATTTCACATTAGTTTATTGAGACCATTTAGAGGCCAATTATTTGTACACCCTGTTTATGAAAACCCACCTTTATTAGAGGAAGAGACTGAAATACTTGAACCAGAAGCTATCATAGACACTGACTTTATGACCACTAGAACTGGCCACAGGTATTCTAGATATCTAGTTAAATTTAAGAACCATCCTGTAGAGGAAGCACAATGGATGCACGCTAGAGACTTAAATGCTTTCCCCACTCTGTTAGCTCCACATTGAGCTAATAGCAATTGAGGTCAATTGCTATCCCACCCCGGGGGTATGATGCCAGGAGGCATATTTCACGGTGGATTCCGTGAGGTTTTACGGTGGATTCCGTAAACTTTGATAATCGGGGCTCATACACAAAGTGGATTCTTTGTGCGAGAAGTTGATGGGGACGCCTGTCCTTTTCGGGCGTTTCATTAATTTAGTGTGTACATGGGTGATTCCATAGCGGGTGATTTTGCAAAATGCATATTAAATTAATAAACGTTTATGAGTTTTGAGTGCACACTCGTAATAAATTAAGGTTAGGATTTATTTCTAACCAGTTGATTTATTTATGTAGTTGAAGACTGCTAGGTATTCACTTTTGTCGGTTTAATTGTATTATTTTACTAACGATTGTGAATGCTTCAGTTGATGTGTAGAGATAGCAGCAGTGGCGGAGGAAAGCATTGGAGGATAGCGAGTATTCGATCTATGGATTATATTCTGATAGTCGCCACGCCTATATTTTGTCATGCCTATTTATTGAGGCATCGATTATTTATTATTATTTTGTATGCGCATGGGCGCACGGTTATGTTATTTCTATTTGGACATTGTATTGGGCGTGTCAGAATCTATGGGCACCGTCCATTAGCTTTATTTCTATTTTTGTAAAAGCAAACTCAAAAGCTAAAAGCTTGTTATATTCTTGTAAATTGGGCTATTATTGAGCATGAAGATGAAATATACATAAAATACATGCTTTGTGAAGTGCTCACACAAGGCATGGGGGGAGATTGCACCCAATTGGTCTCTTGTTCTTGTCGTTCATGCTTTTTAACTTGTAACTTGTGCAAAAAGTAGAGTTCATTGTTCTTGGGGACCTTCCGGCATTCACTACGCGAGCATACAGCGTCCGATCTACGCACCATATACATACAAGCACTAATCAATCAATTGGGATATTTATCATCAATCATAGACAATTGCAAATTGCCCGTTGTAGATGACAATCATATATTAATCAATTGGTATATTGCTACATACTTCTAATTCTTTGAATGCTTTGCACCTTAACTTTGAATGCTTTGTAGTTTCCATTCATGTCAGTGAATGCAAGTGTTGTATGTGGGTGCCAATTTTTTGTTTATTGGTCGTTAACAATTGCAACTATTGTTGCATTGGGCAATGAACAAAGATTGCTTATTTGGAGCTTCCTTTAAAATGAAGAAAAAGGTGAATGAAAAACTTTGATTAGTTACTAGGACTTCTTCCCACCATGCCCTAATTTCACAATCAAGTAGCATAGCTTTAGATTCACAATGCATTTGTGAACTACATGGATGAAGGCATGGCCCTCATGCAATAAATGATTAGAACAATCTCTTTTCTTTTTCTCATTTTTTATATTTGAATCTCTTCATTTGTGACCAATAGCTGTAGGTTGAATATATCCAATTCTAGGTCACCATCTAAAAGCGTGAAATCTTAAAATGATTCATGGTGTTGAACCAATTTTATCCCTATTCTAGCACCCTGGAATTTATATAAAATAAATCCCTGGTCTTGCATTGACTAGTCTCTCTTGGTTGCCTTTAGCACCCTTTCACATGCAGGTCAATTACTTGTCTAGGGGAGTGCATCAACTAGCCATGGAATTGAAGCATCCACACATTGGTTCACACAATAAATGGAACAAAGTTGATAGGTGAGAAATGTAAATGAAGTGGCATTACCTTTAGATACAGATTCTTAGTCAACAAGGCTTTGTTAACACCATGTGCACACAAGGTTTTGATAATTTGACTCATTTAGGTCAACTAGCTTGTGTGTGTGTCTCAGCTCTTGGTTTTTCTATGTGGTAATAGCAATGATCTTAGTGCTTTTTCATATTTGCAAGTGTGTTGTAAGCAATAAGTTGTACTTTGGATTCTCATGTTGGTCTTCAAAGGGACACCCACTTGTTGCTTTAAAGAACAAATGTTGTATTTTTTAATATATATACGTTTAGTTTTTGTTCACTTTGTAGACTAGTTATGCACGTGATTGTCATCAATATGAACCTAAGACATTTTATCTTGTTTATTTCATGTTTTTGCAAGCATTAACGGTATATGCTTCAAATATAGTGATGTGAAATAACCCAAGAATCATAAGATTCAAATAGCTTTACTTTTAAAATCTCAAATTCTTTTTTATGAAATTTTTTCTCTTTCATAGTGATATAAAGAAGGGACAATAGATGACCCAATCTTGGTTTTCACCTTAGAATTCAAGGACATTCTTATAATTGTGTGAACCATTAGGTGCTTTGATTGACATTAGAGCTTTTGATTCAAGAAATAACAAAGTAAGAGTTGTTATTATAGGTATATATCAACATGTTGCTCAAACAAACAAAGCAAAAATTGTATAAAAGTAATAGCCTTGCAATTGTGTGTGTGCGTGTGCGTGTGCGTGTGCGTGTGTGCGTGTGTGTATGTGTGTGTGCGCGCGCACATGCATATAGTTGAAACATATAGTCTCATATAGTTGAAACATCTTTTAATCTTTTTTCATTTCACATTCATTTCAACTTGTACCTCCACTTTATAGATAAGCAATAGGCATTCTCAACTTCTATATATACTTTATATCAATCTTTATACACTATTCACCACACATGCATGTTCACATATTCACACACACAGACACACACCCTCAATCATGGCTCTAGTAACACCTCTAAAGAAAGTAGACGCTCACAAGGGTACCTCAAGACAAAGAATTATGGCAACAAATCCCTTGCCACTTTTTCAACCCAAGCATCTAACAAATCTACATCTTTTAATCTCAAAAGAAAAGTCATAGCCTCGAGGACTGTAGTTCCATTGTTAAGAACCTATTGTTTGATTGATCTAAGCAAGTGTTGATTGCTCAACAACATGGTCATCTTAAGCTTTGGCAACTCAAGCCTTCATCTCGAATGATCTACATAACTTATTTGCAGTGCCTTACTCAATAAGGTCTCCCCCAAGAAAATTTACAAAGATTTTTTCTTCATTTGTGGAAAGCCATTGCCTTCTCATGTCTTTGCAAACATAGTTTTTAGTTGAAAATGTTTACCTCCACTTAAAACACTAGTGCACAAGCCAAGTGAAACCTTTATCATGTCAAATCTTGAATGTAATTTCCACAAATATTCTAGTACTTTCTACTTTCAAAACTTAAGGTTTAGCCAAAAAAGCATCCCTGAGGTGGGAAAATTCCTCCAAAATGGATGCTGGTCTCTAAGAGGCTTCATCTAAAGGTAGGCCTTGCCATTTGATCAAGTAATCTCTAATCAATTGGGTGGAAAGTTATTTCTCTCTATGCCCAACAACTATTTTAGGAATGTATTGAATAAGACCCTCTTCATTCATGTGGGGCAACTCCTCCATATAGTCTTTTGAGGTTCCAATGAATGGTTTCAACTGGCTCACATGAAAGACATCATGGATCTTAATGGAGGGAGGGAGTTGGAGGCTGTAGGCCAAGTCACCCACTTTCTTGACTATCTTGTATGGCCCATAGTAGTAGTGTGCCAACTTATTGAACGAGCCATCTTTGAGTGTGGCATATCGGGACTTGGGGACCTTGAGAAGTACTAATTCACCTTCTTGAAGCTCAAGAGAGTGCCTCCTCTCATCAGCATAGAGCTTCATGTGGTCTTGGGCATTCTTAAGGTTCACTTTGCACTACTAAAGCAAGGTCTACATGTGGTCTAATTCCTCTTTCCCATGTGGGTTGAGCTTTTCACTAAAGATGGCTGTAGGGAGGGGCACCTGATAGCCATATAAAGCCTCGATTCTAGGTGACAGGCTGTAGATGGGATCAATTTTGTCCCCATGGAGCTAAAAGCTATTAGCCAAAAATGTCTCATGAATTTGGTGTCCCAATCATGCACTATGACATGTGGTAACCCATGCAACTTAAAGACATGCTCTATAAAGTAATCGGCTACTTGAGATGCTATAAATTATGACTTGGTGAGGATTAAATGGGCTTCTTTAGTGAGCATGTCAACTACCACATAAATGTTGTTCCAACCCTTGGTCGTGGGTAGACCATTGATAAAATTCATCGTAATGTGGATTCACTTGCCTTTGGTCATGGGCAATGGCTGCAATAATCCACTTGGCTTGAGGTTGCTGTCCTTATTCTCTTGACAAGGCACACATTGAGTGTTGAGTGTTGAAATGACTTGTTTTTTGGCTGATTTTTGTTGTTTTTGAGAGCTGAATGGTTGATTTTTTGGGATGATTGGTTGATTTGGAAGTGGATTGAGAGTGTTTTGGATGATATTGATTGTGTTTTGGAAGTTCATGATGTTTGTTGGTGGTTCTGTGATGTTCTGATAGGTTCTGAATGGTTCTGAATGGTTCTGTATACCTTCTGTTTTGTTCTGTTTTGGTCTGTTTTGTTCTGATTGTCTTCTGTAAGGAGGGATGAAGTATTGATTAATGAAGAATGAGATATTGTGAAAGTTTATTGAATGTTTTGTGAGAGTTTGGAATGGTTTGAGAATGAGTGATGTGGTTTTGATGACCTTCTATAACCTTCTGTAGGTCTTCTGTAGAGCTTCTGCTTTTGTTCTGTCTCTGTTTTGTTCTGTACTGTAGCTCTTCTGGTACTGTTCTGTATGCTTCTGTAAGTGTTCTGTGGAATGTATGTGTGACTTTGGGAAAGTTTTCTAGCCTTGAAAAGAGGTGAATACAAGTGCAAAAGAGCTGAAAGAAGTGGAAGAAGTAGCTGTTGAAGACTCAAGAGAAGACTAGAGTGAAGTGACAGTAGTGAGCTATGAAGAGACACTGTAGTAGCTCTGGTGACTCTTCATATCAGACATACCTCTTGGGAGGGGTATCCACGACCTAAGAGTGATTATTGAGAGTAATTTTTGAGAGATTGTAGTGAGGATATGATGTATTATTGATAGAGTGAGAGAGAGAGAGTCAGAGATAGCCAATTCTACTAAAACAGAGTGATTGTATATGAGAGATTGAGAGAGAAGACTATGAAGATATTGAAGATGAATACTATGTGATGTATTTCCATTCAAAGATGGTGTATTACTTTGTTTTCTTTGTTCTATTGATGGATTTTGTGAGGATGTTGAAGAATATGGTTGATTCTATTAAAAACCGTGGGAGATTTACATGATGCTGCATGAAGATTTGTTGTGCATGGTGTTCTTTTCTTCATTGTGATCATATGAAACATGATAAACAAGCTTGTTGATGTTACAAGATAGATTTTCTTGCAAGAGAATTCCCTTTTCCTTGGTGTTCCTCTCGGGGCTCCACGTTTTTGGTGCGCAGCCGGGGAAACTTGCCATCAACAAGCATCAGAAGAGGCTGAAAATGAAGGAAATGTCATTGCCAAGAAGAGAAGAATTCAATGGATGCTTGTAAAGTTCCTTCTTCCATTTCCAGACAACATCAAGTGGGAGATTGTGAAGAAGCTTCAGGAGTCTTGGTTTGTAGAGGTTCACAGGGACAAGAAGGAAAAGAGTTGGAATTTGTTCGTGGATGCTCAACAGCAAGATACATGGGATGCTTGGTGTACTGATAATCTCCTGTTTGTTCAATTAGCAACCCACTGGAAGTTGGTAGACAGAGTGTTTTTCACAACATACACTATTGAAACCATTAGAAGCTGGCATTACTATAATGATGGCACCACCACAATGCTCAGACGTATGTATTTTGACACCTTCAGAACCGAATACCTTCCTCTGTGCAGTGGCATGAAAGCAGAATTTAGGGACGTTGAGAGGAAAGAAGTAGAAGAAATGTTGGCAAGAGAGTCCTTCAGAGACTGAAGCCTTCTGTTAACCCTTTGTGGAGCACTAACAACCTAGTGGAGTCAACCCCCTGATGAATGACGCAATAAAAAGGCAAGCGTTGGAACGAGTCCAGAGGTACATGAGAAGAGAGAAAGCAAGAATCAGAGCCGAGAGCGAGCTCGCAGCAGAAGCCGCCTTTGACGCCCTTGCGGAACTCTTTACAGAAGTCCCAATGGCACATCAAGCCCTTCCTCCTCCTGCTGGAGGTCCACTTCCAAGCCAGATCCGTCCTGGAAATATTGATGACAGACCAGCGAATGTAGTCCCATTGCCAGTTTTTAAGGGAGAGTACAATGAAGACCCCGATCTTCATGTAGCAGAGTTTATGGTAGCATGTGTGGCTAACAATGCCAGAACCCCTGAGCATTGGTTAGCAATATTCCCCGCCACTTTCAAGGGCGCGGCGTTTTAGTGGTATGAGAGACAAGCAGCAGGAACTTTTGGCACATGGGACGACCTGAAGTTGGCCTTCCTCACTAAATTCAGGCGTGAAGGTTTTGAAGAGCGGATGAGAGAGGAATTTATGAACCTAAGTCAGTCCTCTGGAGAAAGAGTAGAAGCCTATGTCTCACGAATGGAATCCATCCTGAAGAGATGGACTAACCATAATCTAGATGATGGCATTCAAAAGGGGGTATTTCTCAGAGGATTACAACCAGAAGTCCGTAAGTTTGTGGAGCTGCAAAGACCAGCCACCCTGCAAGCTGCAACAGAAGGTGCAAGACTGTACGATGAAGTGGAAGCTCGATTAGCAATGAATACAGGAAGAGGAGTCCTACCTCCTCTGATGCCAGGAATGATGTACCCACCAAATGCAGTTCCAGGGACTGTTCCCTATCCCTACCAACATATGTCCCCGGTATCACAGTACAGTGCACCAAATCCACAGTGGCCACACTCCATGCCTCAAATGATGGTTCAACCACAACAACCATGGTCTCAACCAATTTCCTCAATGCCAAATCAGCAGCAACAGTGGAATCCTACCAACTGGAGCCAACAGCCAACCGTTCAAACAGGAGCACTGAATCAGAACCAGAACAGAGACCCCTCTGTACCAGCCCAACCAGTTTATGCAGTGATTACAGAAACTCCTCAAAACCCTCATGCCAGTACGTCAGGAGGAGAAAGCTTGAAGGATTATTTATCCAACTCAGTTGCAAACATTAAGAAGGAGTTGATGGATGTGATTACAGAACAACTACAGACGCTGAAAGTGAATACCGCTAGCATATCCAACGTTGCAGGAGCAGGAAGAGATGTGATGCGGTCAAACACTTGGTGTGGTAAGTGTCATTAAGCAGGCCATTTAGCCACTGAATGTACACGAAAACCAACCATCCCTGGAGCCTTCTGTTCCTACTGTTTGCGGAAGAATCATACAGAGGACATTTGCTCTCTAAAGGAGATGCATGATAGGAGAAGAAAGGAAGAAGACGCAAGATTCAACTTGCTGGAATCCAAAATGACAACACAAGATATTGGACCCAAGCCTAGAGAGTTTGGTCCTAATTTCGGACCCAGAAGATTTCCTTCCCAAAGTTACAGAGGAAGACAATCTGGCGGTGGTCAGAGATCAGAAGTGGAGTGTTACAGATGCGGAGAAAAGGGACACATCTCACCAAATTGTCCAAATCCTCGAAGGTCAGTGGATTACAAGCCCTTATGCAGTCGTTGCAAAGGAGAAGGCCACACTGCAAAAGACTGTCCAAGCCCAGCCCCAGTGAAAAACAGTGCTACTGATAGTCCATCTAAGGCCCAAGAGCCTACCTCCAATTTGGTAGAATTGGAAGTTGCTGCCGTCACGCGTGCAAAGCAGAAGGAACCACCTACCCAGAAAGAAAATAACCCCCCGGCCAGAACAGTGAAGTTCAATCTTCCACCAGAAGAACAGAACAGAAGAGAGCCTAACAGTGCCGTACAGAGCCCTACAGTGTCACAGAGAGTCACAGAGACAGTTACAGAGACAGGACCAGAGGTCCAAGAGACAGAAGAGGAGGAAGTGCCACAAGTGGCAGAAGAAGTTCCTGTAATTCCTCTGTTGGAAGAAAGAGGAAAAATGAAAATGGGTGTTGCCCCATTCCCTAATCGGTTAGAGAAGCCAATGGATCCTATTAAGGAATACGATCTGGTCAGAGATCTAGATACCTTTAAACCAAACCTTACATTCCGACAATTATTGATGTTGCCTCCCAGTTGCCGAAAAAGATTCAAAAGTATACTGACAAGAGGACGTGGTTTAAGGATTGCTCCCTCAATAGCAACAAAGCCCAATAAGGCTCCAGAGCCTGTAAAAGAAGTGGATGTGGCTAATGCTTTTCTAGATCCAGGTACTCCAGAGACTGGTGTGTGGATAGAAGGCTGCTTCATTGCAAATGCACTGATTGATGGTGGTTCATCAGTGAACATTATGACGGATGTGACGATGAGGGATCTAGGCCTACAAGGTGTGCAACCCACCCAATGGCTCATCAGACTGGCGGATCAGAGTAGAATCAAGCCTTTGGGCATTCTCCCATATGTGAAGACTACAGTGGCTGGAAAAGATTATTGGCTGACCTATTTAGTGGTGAAGCCAAACTCTTATGGTACGTCCTATCCTCTGTTACTGGGCAGACCATGGCTTTTTGAAGCCCGAGCAAGGACGGATTGGTTCAAAGGAACCTTGACCTTGGGCAGAGGACCCAACAAAGTGGTGCTGAAACTGTATGGTTCTCAAAAAGGACATGGATCCACCTCCTTGGAATTATCTTCTGATTCCCCTAACGAGGCTACAGATGGAAAATCAGCAGACGAAGATGCTGTCAAACAGATCCTTCCCAAGAAAGTAATGGCACATTCCTTAAGAGTGGATACTGTAAGCCGACTTCCAACAGATGCAAAGTCATTATCAATGGGTGAATACTTCCTGCCTGAATCAGGAATGCCTTCTGAAATCACTTCTGACAGTGAGATAGAAGCATGGATGTACTGCTCTCCCTGTTACATGGTCACAGCAGAAGCAGAAGCAGAGACAGAGGCAGGAGAGGAAACAGAGAATCTGTTCTTCTGTTACAGAGCTCCTACAGAGACAGAAGCAGAAACAGAGACAGAAGCAGAAACAGAAGCAGAAGCAGACGCAGAGACAGAGACAGAGACAGAAGAGGATGGATATGATATGGACGAAGAAGGTGATGAAAGTGAGCCAGAAGAGTCTATCCCACCTGAAGAGGATACATTTGAGGAAGAAGTTCCAGAAGCATCAGAAGCCGATGAGCTCATGCTATGGGCCAGAATGGCGATGGTACCATTCGGTCTGGTAAATGGATCTTCTCATATGCAAAACCTTTATAAGAAATGGATTAAGAAGAACAAGCCGTCTTTCAGCAGTGGCTCATGCCGTCCTAACCTATCCTTGCCAAAGAAAGATGATGATGATGCACCGTGCCAACAAGCACCAATCCAACTAACCCAACAGGCATCAGAGGGTCCCTGTTATGTGACGTTCCTGGATGTATCATCAGAAGATGAGTCTTCAAGCCACGAGGTAATTAATCTTGAAACCAAATCCGAAACGGCGCTTATCCCATTCCAACGTCTTAAGGAGCAACCTAAGTCTCCACCAAAAGAAGAAGTTGGTTCTAGTGGGACATCAGAAGAGGACATCACTCCCTTGAAGGAGTCGGATCTGTATCCAGAAGCAGTCCGCGGGACCTTCATCCGTGAAGTAGAAGGTGAAAGGCAGTTAACCATTGTGGATTCAGAAGGCACTGAACGCCACTTGAAGGTGGGTAGCAGTCTCCCGGAAGAGGAGTTGTCAACCTTGTACAACTTGTTGAAAGAAAATTTGGACGTGTTTGCATGGTCTTACAAAGACCTAAAGGGGATTGATCCCACAATATGTCAACATCATATTGACTTGGAGCCTGATGTCAAGCCAGTACGGCAACGACAGAGGCGAATGAACCCGAATTATTCCACATTGGTGAAAGCGGAGCTGCTGAAGCTTCTGGAGGCCGAGTTCATCTATCCAGTGGCAAATAGTGAATGGGTTTCACCCATCGTGGTTGTACCCAAGAAGAATGGCAAATTGCGAATATGTGTGGATTTTCAAAAGCTTAATTCCAAGACAAAGAAGGATCATTTTCCTATCCCTTTCACAGACCAACTGTTGGACACAGTGGCAGGACATGAACTTTATTCTCTTCTGGATGGATTCAGCAGATACAACCAAGTCCAAATCGCAGAAGAAGACCAATCCAAAACGACCTTCACCACAGAATGGGGGACCTACGCTTACCGAGTGATGCCATTTGGGCTCTGCAATGCCCCTGCTACTTTCCAACGAGTCATGATGGCTGCATTTCAAAATCATCTGCATGACTTTATTGAGGTATATTTGGATGACTTCTGTGTCTATAGTTTGATCAGTGAACATTGGGGACATTTGGAACAATGCTTTGACCGATGCCGGGAGTATGGGATTTCCCTCAACCCTGACAAATGCATCTTTGGGGTCTCTTCTGGAGTCCTGTTGGGCCACATTGTCTCTGCACAAGGGATATCAACAGACCCTGCAAAGATAAAAAAGATTGCAGCTCTGACAGCACCCACCAACCTCAAACAGTTGAGGGGATTCCTAGGCCATGTGGGTTACTACAGAAGGTTCATAGCCCATTTTGCAACAAAAGCAACTTCCTTGCACAAGCTTCTGAGGAAAGATGCAGAGTTTACTTGGACAGACGAATGTGAC
Organism: Lygodium microphyllum; assembly: GCF_053477565.2. NCBI lineage: Eukaryota > Viridiplantae > Streptophyta > Polypodiopsida > Schizaeales > Lygodiaceae > Lygodium > Lygodium microphyllum. The sequence goes on along the minus strand of NC_141162.1, from coordinate 100,956,487 downwards.
AAAGCCTTCCACATTCTGAAGCAGTGTCTGATAGAGGCACCCATTCTGCAACCTCCTGATTGGACGAAAGAGTTCCATGTACACACTGATGCATCAATTGAAGGCTTAGGTGCTGTCCTCTGCCAAAAGGGCTCCTCAAAGCTGGACCAACCGATCTATTACGCAAGCCGAAAAGTCACTGATAGGGAACGGAACTATACAGTGACCGAGCTGGAGTGCTTGGCAATGGTGTTTGCCTTGGAAAAGTTTCGCCATTATCTCCTATCCACCCACTTTAAATTTTATGTGGATCATGAGGCCCTGTCCTTCTTGATGAACAAAGCAGATGTGAAAGGACGATTGATGAGATGGCTCCTTTTATTCCAGGAGTTCGACTTTGAGGTGATTACTAAGCCTGGTTGTTTCCATGTTCTAGCTGATCATCTGTCGCGTATCCCACAAACTGCAGACGAGGAACAGGATGATCCAGACCTCCCTGATGCTTCCCTATTCTTGGTAGAAACTGTCACTCCCTGGTATGCGGACATTGCCAATCTGCTGGCAACCCAACAGTACCCTCCTGGTATTTCTAGTCGGGAAAGGAAGAAGCTCATACTAGAATCAGCCCCCTACACCCTGCTAGGCGGTGCACTGTACAAGAAAGGCAAAGATGAAGTGCTCAGAAGATGTGTTGCAGGAGAAGAGATTGGGATTGTTCTGAAGGCTTACCACGACGAGCCATGTGGAGGTCACTTTGCAGGAGAAGCTACAGCTAGGAAGGCTCTGCTAGCAGGTTATTGGTGGCCTACCATCCACAAAGATTCCTATGATTACTGTAAAAGATGTGATGCTTGTCAAAGAATGGGAAAACCCACGAGGACAAGTGCCATGCCATTGCAACCTATCCTTCCGTTGAAGCCGTTTGAGAAGTGGGGCATTGACTTCGTAGGTCCAATTGATCCTCCTACCAGAAGGAAACAGAACCGATACATCCTCGTATGTACGGATTATGTTACAAAGTGGTGTGAAGCTAAAGCCCTAAAGCGGGACGATGGTAACAGCGTGGCCCTGTTCATGTACGAGAATATCATCACCCGTTTTGGCAGTCCCTTAGAGTTGGTAAGTGATAGAGGCACACATTTCCTTAACAAAGTCATGGAAGAGTTGACAGAGTTGTATAAGATCCGCCATCGCAAGTCCACTCCTTATTACCCTAGAGCCAACGGCCAAGTCGAAGTCACCAATCGCATCCTCTGCTCGATTCTGACAAGAACAATTGCTGCACATCGTCGTGATTGGGACGATCGACTTACAGAGGCCCTCTGGGCGTACAGAACCTCCCATAAAGCAGCAACAGGACGGACACCTTTCCAGTTGGTGTATGGTACAAAAGCTGTTTTTCCTGTTGAACTGGAATTACCCTCTTTGAGAGTGGCCATCAAAGAGCGTTTGGGGGATGACGATTCACTGCAACGCCGTCTCCTGCACTTGGAATGTTTGGACGAAATTCGTAGGATGGCTCTACAGTGCATGGAAGCCACGCAAGCTTGACGCAAGGCTTACCATGATAGTTTCATCAAGCATAAGGAGTTCAAAGAAGGTGATTTGGTCCTAGCCTATGATTCACGCTTTGGCAAGTTTCCTGGCAAGCTCCAGCAGCGGTGGATGGGCCCCTATAAGGTACTTGCAGTCAACCCTAATGGCTCTGTCCAAGTACAGACCGTTGATGCCTCTGATGATCCCTTTCTGATCAATGGATATCGCCTGAAGAAGTACTTCCCTCCTTGGGGATCTTGACAATTACGGTCACTTGATCCTTCCCCTCGTTGGCGCGGCATTGTACTTCTTATGATGCTACTTCTGATAGCCGTTCTTCAATCATTCCTGATGAAGTGGACGCAACCCTCTGTCCCCTCAAAACCCCTTTTCAGCCTTGATCTCTTATCCTCTATTTTCCACCAGCGACAGTGGCGAGGTGGGTTCTGACACATGGTCTTTCCACCATTCCCTTGTTCAATTTGAAGAAAAGAGAAAAAGAAAAAGAAAAAAACAAAACATATCGGTCATGGGAGAAAAGGACTTAGATCCCTGTCATGCCGACCTATCCTTCGAGAAAAGGTGGAAACACCCTCGGGAATAGGGGAAATTAAGAGAAAAAAGAAAAAACAAAGAAGAAAAAAAAACAAACAAGTCTGTTATGAGAGAAAAGGAAGCAATTCCCTGTCATAGCAGGCCTCGTTTCGAGAAAAGGTGGTAAACACCCTTGGGCGAGAAGCTGGCTGTGGAAAAGGTGGTAACACCCAGCAGTCCAGAAAGTGGATTCATTGATTGATATCCCTCGGATCCAATTCCGAAGCTGCCTCCCTTGGTACGCTGTGTCCTGGGTCTCTTTGCAAAGTGACTAACTGTCCTCTAGCAGACGACATGTTCCTGTCCAATACAATAATCGATTTGATGGCTACCTCCCTGGGTACGCCTCTTCAACAACTGATGACGCGATCTTCATCGACAACCCCTTGAGTGATGTGAGCTTTCATCCTAACTGGATGGGGAAGTGAGTATGGTTGCCCTCTGTAATTATCAACAGAGCGTGAGACAGAGGGTGGGGCGAGAGACCAGTCTTTTCCCTTCAAATCAAATGAGAGGTGAGAAGTGTGAATGAAGTGTTGCACTCACGGGATGGGCCTCTCCATGCACAAAGCACAATTTGTTTCTGTGCACTACACCATAAGGCTCCCTGGCCTTCCTTCTCGCACCGTATGCCGGCACAGGGCGGGATGCACAGTTGCACCATCAAATGCGCACAAGGCATACAACCTTTGCACAAGCGACTGTGAGGATTACATCAATGGGTTTCAGGAAAAGGCTACCCTCCTGTAATTATCAACAGAGTGTGAGACAGAGGGTGGGTTGAGTGTGACTGGAGTTTCTTCAATCCTTATTCCTCAAGTGATATTAGTCATGGGGCGAGTGACTGTTCTTTCATTTCAATTGAGTGACTGTGAGTTGAGTGTAATATCCCTCATCATCGACGAATTTCCTGCGATTCCTTCCATCAGCTACCTCCATGGGTGCTGCCGCATGGTCCCTGCCATGACGAACGTGCGCTGTAAAGATGCCTTGGTCCCTCCAGCGGCGACAACAACACTGGACGTGTCATCGACACTCAACCTTGATTCTTGACGAAACGGGCCAAGTTTTTCTAACCCTACAATTTCTGTTTCTTAGTGATGGTCATGTTTTAAGTGTGGGGAAGTTAGTGGATGATCTGTGGCGTGGTCCTAGGTCCCTGTTGCTCGGTTAACCCTATCCGTTAAGGTCTTAAGTGTGGGGACGCGTCCCTGCGCGTCTATGTTGCATACCCCTCTGCATATGCCTTATTTTGCTCATGCATGAATGCCTTGACTTGCTTTTACCCTACGGGGGTCCCTTCCCACCCACCCAGTTATGTTCCCCCCACCTTTGGGGCTGTTCCCTTGCAGTTTTCCTTCATTCCCTGATTTTGCGGTCCTGTCCTGTGAATGCATCCTACGTTCACCAAAATCCAAATCCAACCTTATAGCCTTGTTCCTCCCTTTGAACTGCTCATTTTTCCTTTTTACCTACCCCTGTTCCGGTGAACGGTTTTTGAGTTATTAATTTTTGACGCATTTTACGCAATTTAGACGCTTTTCCATGTGAACACCCTTTTCTTGCTTCGGAACCGTGATCTGACGTCATAGCCCTGACTAGTGCTTTTTCCCTGCCAATTTTTCTTTTTATTCCGCATCATTCCGATACAGAGCTTGTCCGTTATTAATTTTCCGGTTTTTTACGACTTTTTCATGCGTATTTTTGACATTTTTCCATGTGAACCTGCCCTATTTGCATCGGAATTCCAATTTGATTTGACAGCCGTGTCCCCTGTGCCTTCCCCTACCTTTTTCCTTTTTCCTCCACCCTTTTTCGAGGTTCAGATTTTTACTTATTAAATTTTAAATGAGTTTTCGGGAGTATTTTTGGAGTTTTTCGCATATGAACCCCTCCTACTTCCACCGGAACTGCGTTTTAACATGATAACCCTGTGCCACCACTTCCTGCGGACATTTTTCCTTCTTACTGCATGTCATTCCGGTGAATGGTTTGTTCGATATTAATTTCCGATCCCATTTTCGGGTTTATTTTTTGGGTTTTTCCCATGTGAACGCGTCTTCTCCCAGTCGGGATTATGTTTTGACGTGATAGGATTGTCGGGCACATCTTTTTGCACAGTTTTCCTTTTTTCTGCACCTCATTCCGATGCACGGATCTTTCGATATTAATTTTTAAATTGCATTTTTGGTTCGTTTTTTGCGTTTTTTGCACGTGAACGCCCTTTACCCCTCCCGGAACCCCCGTCCCGTATTTTCCTTGTTTCCCCCCTATCGTCCTGCCCACTTTTTGTTTTTACGCTATTTCGTTTTGACGTCTGGATTGGGAGTTATTAATTTTTCTTTCTTTTTACGTTTTTTCTCGCGCTCGTTTTGCGCGTGAACGCGCCCTTTTTCGAATTTACGAATCTCCACGCGCCTCGGTCGTGTCCACGTAACCCGTACCGTCTTCCTCGCGCCATTTCAATCCCGTCATGGCAAATTTTTTTACCCCGCCCCGCGCACGAGCGCGGGACGGGGGTATGCGCCTTTGTCCCCATCCCATGGCCCCCCCATGGGCCTCCCATCCCTTACCCCCACCTGCCCATCCCCTGGCCCCCCCCATGGGCCTCCCATCCCTTCCCCCCACCTGACCACCCCATGGCCCCCCCCATGGGCCCCCCCCACCTCTTCCCCCCCAACTGCCCACCCCTTCCCCCCAACCGCCCTTTTCTCTCTCTCTTTCTTTCTCTCTCTCTCTCTCTCTCTCTCTCTCTCTCTCTCTCTCTCTCTCTCTCTCTCTCTGTGCGTTCTTTCTCTCTCTCTCCTTGCTTCTTCCCCCAGCGCCCGCCTGCCGCCGCCTTTCCCCCAGCTCCGCCCATCGCTGCCTTCCCCCCAGCGACCCCGCCCGCCTCTTCTCCCTACCCCCCCGTCCGCCTCCTTCCCCTACCCCCCCGTCCGCCTCTTTTCCCTACCCCCCGCCTTCCCGCCTTCCGGCCTACCCCCCGCCTTCCCGCCTTCTTGCCTACCCCTCGCCCCCCACCGTTTCTTGCCTACCCCCCGCCCCCCACCGTTTCCTCCCTACCCCCCGCCCCCCCGCCGTGCTTCTCTCTTCTCCCCCCGCCGACCTCCGCCCGCTCCTCCCTCCTCCCCCAGTCCGCCGCCCTCCCTCCTTCCCCAGCCTGCCCGACCTCCTCCTCCCTCTCCCTTCTCTCCCGCCGACTTCCTCCCCTCCTCCTCCCTCCTCTTCCCCTCCCTCCCTCGCCTCCTGTCTCCACCCGTGATGCCCGCCTGCCGTGCCCATCCTCCTCCAGCAAATGCCGCCGCCGTGTCCAAGAAACGCCCGCCTCCTCTATCAGACGCCGTCGCCCCGTTGCAGGCCGTCGCAGATCGCCACCCGTGGAGCCGCCGCCACGACGTTAGCAGTGCCACCGCCTGCAGCCTCCCTCCCCGCCGCCACCACCACCTCCTCTCACCACCACCACTACTTCCCCTACCCACCTCCTCCACTAACCCAACTACAGTTAGTTACTAACCCTGGCTAGTTAATCACTAACCTAATTAACCCTAACTAGTTTAACCTAAATTAACCCTAGCTAGGTTAGTTTCAAGTAACCATAGTCATGTTAGTTAACCTAGCCTAGTTAACTAACCCTAACCCCACCCCCCTAACCCTACACTAACCCTAACTAGGTTTACTAACCCTCCCGTAGTAAGTTGACTAACCTAACCATAGTCAACTTACTTACCTAACCATAGTTAGCCTAGTTAACCTAACCCCAACCTACTTAGTTCACCTAACCTAGTTAACTTAACCTAGTTAACTTAACCCAGTTAACTTAACCTCACCTGCTTGACCTACCTGACTTGACTTCCTGTGACTAACATGACTTACCCCCACTAACCAGACTTAATTGACTTATGCCTAACAGACTTATCTGATTAATGTGATTTAGGTGACTTAATTAATCACTACCTTAATTTTTCCATTAAAAAATTTCAAAAAAATTTCTAAAAATTCCTTTTGCCTTTTGTCAATTTTTGGAAATTTGTCTGTTGGAAATTTCCTACCCTATAATTTCTGAAAATTCCACATTTCCTAAATTTACCCCTAAATTGCAAAAAAAAGTAGAAAATTCATTTAAAAAATTGCAACAAATTCTAAAAAATTCTTAAAAATTCCTCTCACCTCCCTTGCTCATTTTCCATTTATTCAACCATAAATAATCACAACTAAAAATAAAAAAATCAATTAAAAAAAAAACCAACACAAACCAAATCAACACATCTGCTAAGGTGTTGTCATTGTTGTTTCATCAGTGCTCTTTACTTTTCCTTTATTGGAACTCTTCCGTGCGCATTCCTGCATTACATACACACCCCTTCCAGGTATTTATTTTATGTGCTTTATTTATTTTTATTTTTCCCCTTAATCACAAATTAATTGTTAAAATAAATTCTTTAATTCACCCACAGTTTCCACGCGCATTCGCGCTAAACACACATACTTTTTAAATTAAAATCAACCATCGTTCACTTAGCACGCACTACGTGCGCTACAGATGCACTATAAAATTTTTAATTAAAATAAACCAGCCGTCACTTGAGCACGCGCTGGCAAAAAAGCGCTCCACATCACCTTAATTTATAATTAATGAATTGCATTTAGAGACCCAGTCGGGAATCGAAGTCCGGGAATCGCATAACTGCACCGCTTAACCTAATAATTGGTAAATAAATTTATAATAAGGAACCGCCATTTTCTTGTTAAGGTTTATCACCTAATAAAAATTCACCCATTTTTAATAATTGATTAAAATCAACCCTTCATTAAATTAATTCCTCCCTCAATGCACTTAATTCCCCTTTTTAATGAAGCGTTTCGAGGGATGGGTATGCGCAGTCATTAGTGTTATTTTCCATGGTCCAGTCTTGGTTCTATCACAAATATAGTATTGATATGTGTCGGATATGGTATGGTTTTGGTTTCCTGTCTTAGTTACGGTTATGGGTATGGTATGCAGTTTTTTTCTTTTGTTGCCTGCTACGGGGTTCTGGGTGTTTGTCTGATGCATCGCATGAAGCTTTCGGTCGCATTTGTCTCAAGGTCATGTCGAATTTTTTCTAGGATGTGGTTTGCTTGGGGTTAGTAGGTCGTGTCACGTTTGATTGGTAATTCTCTTATCCTTGGTTTTTTGTCTGTTGCTTTGCAGGCATTCTCCTTGATTGTCTGTGTTTGTGGTGTGTGTGTAACCATCTGAATGGCACCTTCTCATGCTCCTCCCCCTATCCAGTACGTCCCACTAGTTAGTAGGGATTACTCGTCCCTACTTACTTTTGAGCCCCTCACGAAGGCGAAACTTGCTGCTTTTGTAGCCACTCCTTTTCCATTGCTTCCAGAGGATCCGTCCGTATGTGATGAGTTTCTGGCCTCTTACAGTAAGAAGACAGGCGTAGTCCAAGGAATGTCTATGACATTGACGTCTCGCAGCTTAGGGAAGGCTCTATCTTTACCCTCCAAAGGAGAACCTTTTGTGACCACTCGTCAGCTCTTCTCTAATGAAGAGATTCTCAAGCTGTTGCAGAAGCAGACAAGGGAAGTCCTTGATGTTAAGAAAGTGATAAACTCTTCAGGAGTTTCGTTTTCTATGATTACTGATCCCGTATGGAAGACGATGTGCCAGTTCCTTCAGGACAGGTTCATGCCTGCCAAAACGCCATCCCACTATTTGTCCAAAGAGCTTTTCACAGCTTCCAGGATAGTGTTGAAAGGAGTTGCTATTGATTGGAGCACATACCTCCTTACTAAAATGGATCAGCATTTTGTTAAAGTCACGAGGGGTAATGTTACCAATGTTACCTATGGATCATATTTGTTTGCCTTCTTGACCTATTCAGGTTTACAGAAGACTGTGCCTCCACCTCCTCCATCAGATCCAGTACCTCCTCCTCCACCTTCAGAAGAGTCAGCACCTATTGACATTGAGGATGATGATTCTCCACCTCCCTTGGTCATACAGCGCAAACGCTTGAAGAGGGTAGCGGATAAAGCCCCTGCTGTACTTCCCTCAGTGCCTATCCCTGCTACTTCTGGCAGTGAACTCCCTGGGTATCTCACTTGTAATAACCTGTTTCGAGCACATCGAGAAGGATCCTTGGAGATCTCAGTTCCTTCCCTGAACAGTCTCGTTTCAGGAGATGCCATTCCTTTCCTCTGCAAGGATATTCAAAGTTCCATTGAGTTGTCAGTGACAGCCTGTGTTCAACAGCTGTACGCATCTTTCTATGAGGAGCTCATGCAGTCTCAGGACCAGTTGCATAAGGCAACATCTGAGTTAGCTTCTGCTAAGGATACCCTAGCAGATCTATTTAAGCAAATGGAACAGCAAACCCAACTGGTTGCTACTCAAAGCAATGAGATTTCTTCATTGAAGACCCAGTTATTCGAGGCTCAGTCACAGGTTACTGGCCTTTCAGTAGAGAAGGAGAGGATGTCCAGAGAAGCGACGGAATTCCAAGTTATCTTAGATGACAAGCTTTCAGCTTTACAGATGGCTAATGACACAGTGGCCAACCAAGCCTCCCAAATCCAGCAGTTGCAAGATCAGCTTGCAAAGTCCCGCTCTGTTCCTCCAAGCCCTCCTGTTCCATTGATTCCTTCTCTTTCACAGCAGGATTTGGCTGCCCTACAGAGATAGGCTACTTTGTGCCCTCTATTCCAAGATAAAGTGGAAAGATTGCAGTCCAGAATGGACTTGTTATGGTCTACCTTTGAACAGTTTCAGGAATATGTCTTACCAGACCATTCTTTCTTTGTCCACTACCACTTACAGAAGTTGGTCTTCTATATGAAGCTTTCCACGATGGATTTACCTTTTCCAGAGGATGGCTGGAGTGGGGCTTGGTCTGCTGAGTTGTTGACAGAGGTAGTCAGAATGGTCTTTGAAGATTCTGTCACGCCAGACACCATGTTGCTGTCATACATGTATCTCCGAGGAGATTTGTTAATTCCAGATGAGGTAGATATGGCATGGTATGTGGGGGATGTGGTCTTACAGGCTGTTCTATATGTCAATCATTTGGAGTCGCGCATAGCTGATATGTTTCAAAGTTATTCCTCCAAAGTAGCTGATTGTCAGGATAGTTCGTGGCATCCCATGATTGATTCGGTGGTCCTCAATCAAAGACAAAACACAGCTCCTACCTTTGTAAAGAGTACTAACCAACTGAGGATGGATCTCTTAACCTATCTTTCCAAACATAATCCATTTGATGCTACCTTCTTTGATGCCTATCATAGACGATCTCTCTTGAGACCTTTTGTTCCTACCCTCCTCTATTACCAACAATTGGCTCACCGCTATGCTATATATATTTCCCTTTGTCAAACTAATTCCACAGTAATTTTACCACTTCTTTTCCAACCTTCAAATTTCCCTCAAATTCCTATTTTCACTTACTGTTCCTTTATTGAGGATAGGGTATTTTCCCCTTCTCCACCCTGTCCTTCACCCCTCATTAATGTACCCTCCACATTTCCTATTTATCAGTTAACACCGTTCCTTAGTGATTCTTTCCAAATTTCTACCACTCCTTCTTTAACCTTTTCTTCCTTTTATGATTTTTCCTATCCTTCCCTACATTCACTTTCCCTTATTCCACTACCCTCTCCTAACACTTCCATATCTCAACCACCTCAGTTGGTTAGTGACTGTGACGGTTTTGATACTCAGATTTCCAGAAGAAGGGGATGGAGTTCGGATGATTGCCTTACAGGACCGCAGATTAATTGGCCAGTAATTCCAGGAGAATGGACAGCTTCCAGTCAAGCTTATCAAAATTATGTTCATTTTGCCCAGCAATATTCACAATCTGCAGATCCCTCAGTGAGATTAACTGCTCACTTTGCTTGGTACCTAGCGTATATGCATAGGCACTCTCATACTGATTCAAAGCCTATTCCAAAGTTGTGCATGAATGTCAATGTTAGCATTGATTCCCAGCAGCTGGAGATACTGTATTTTCATGCCCTCTGTTTGCCTAGCAGATACTTGGTCCTATTGGAAAGGATGCGCTGTCTCCAATTTTTCCAAAATCCTCCTAAAAACTTTGTAGATGAATCCTTATCTATGGATCGATTCCGACAACATCAATCTTTTAAGAGGGATCATCTTCATTGATACCTTTCCAATGTATGGTGGAAGCTTTTTAATGCCAAACTCTTATTTTTGAAGAAGTCATTCAGATGGTTGTGTTGTGTATTAGTGTTTGTGTTGTGAGTTCATTTATGTCAAACGAATGTGGTGGTTTCCTATTGGATTCTGTGTACGAGTTACATTTTGGAGATTTGTGGTGATGGGGTCGTGGTTGGAGAGTTGAAGCTGATACTGAAGAAGACAAAGCAAACTCTTATATCCTTTACAAATTTGTTGTGATTTCTGTGATGTTCTGATAGGTTCTCAATGGTTCTGTATACCTTCTGTTTTGTTCTGTTTTGGTCTGTTTTATTCTGATTGTCTTCTGTAAGGAGGGATGAAGTATTGATTAATGAAGAATGAGATATTGTGAAAGTTTATTGAATGTTTTGTGAGAGTTTGGAATGGTTTGAGAATGAGTGATGTGGTTTTGATGACCTTCTATAACCTTTTGTAGGTCTTCTGTAGAGCTTCTGCTTCAGTTCTGTCTCTGTTCTGTTCTGTACTGTAGCTGTTCTGGTACTGTTCTGTAGACTGTTCTGTATGCTTCTGTAAGTGTTCTGTGGAATGTATGTGTGACTTTGGGAAAGTTTTCTAGCCTTGAAAAGAGGTGAATACAAGTGCAAAAGAGCTGAAAGAAGTGGAAGAAGTAGCTGTTGAAGACTCAAGAGAAGACTAGAGTGAAGTGACAGTAGTGAGCTATGAAGAGACACTGTAGTAGCTCTGGTGACTCTTCATATCAGACATACCTCTTGGGAGGGGTATCCACGACCTAAGAGTGATTATTGAGAGTAATTTTTGAGAGATTGTAGTGAGGATATGATGTATTATTGATAGAGTGAGAGAGAGAGAGTCAGAGATAGCCAATTCTACTAAAACAGAGTGATTGTATATGAGAGATTGAGAGAGAAGACTATGAAGATATTGAAGATGAATACTATGTGATGTATTTCCATTCAAAGATGGTGTATTCCTTTGTTTTCTTTGTTCTATTGATGGATTTTGTGAGGATGTTGAAGAATATGGTTGATTCTATTAAAAACCGTGGGAGATTTACATGATGCTGCATGAAGATTTGTTGTGCCTGGTGTTCTTTTCTTCATTGTGATCATATGAAACATGATAAACAGGCTTGTTGATGTTACAAGATAGATTTTCTTGCAAGAGAATTCCCTTTTCCTTGGTGTTCCTCTCGGGGCTCCATTGAGACACAAAGTCCTTAACATATTTCCATAGGCCTCTCCAATAAAAGTTCTTTGAGATGCAATCATAGGTTTTGAACACCCTAGGTGACTAGCAATCATTGAAGAATGCATCTTTTCTAGGATCCAGTGTGTGAAGGAGGAGGTGTTGGAAATTGCAATTCAGCTATGTGCCTAGATGAGACATTTTTTGAGCTGATATGTGGAGTGCTAATTCATAGTGCCTTGCTGTAAATTCTAAAAGATAGGGCTAAAATTAGCATCAACCAAGTAGGCCTCCTGAAGTTGGTTGATCCAATCATTGTGAAGTTCTATGATTGATGAGACTTGGCAAGCTCTGTTGAATGTTGAAATGACTAGATTTTTTGTTTGATTTTTGTTGTTTTTGAGGCCTGAATGGTTGATTTTTGATGGATTTTGAGTGATGATTAGTTGTTTTGGAAATATTTGAAAGCGTTTTGAATGAGATTGATTATGTTTTGGAAGCTCATGATGCTTCTCAGTAGAAATATGAGATTCTGTTGAGATTCTGATAGCTTTTATTTAGCTTCTGTTTTGTTCTGCTTTTCTTTTGTATGAAGCATGGATTAATGATTGATGGAAGTTGAAGTCTTTTGCAAGCTCATTGAATAGTTTTTGATAGTTTGGAATGCTTTTGGTATGAGTTAATATGTGACTTTAAGGAAGTTTTCTAGCCTTGAAAAGAGGTGAATATAAGTTCAAAAGAGCTCAATAAAGTGGAAGAATGAAGACTCAAGAGAAGACTAGAGTGAAGTGACAATAGTGAGCTGTGAGAAGTCACTGTGTTGGCTCTAGTGACCTTTCATATCAGACACACCCTTTGGAAGGGGTATTCACGACCAAAGAGGGATTATTATGAGTGATTATTGAGTATTGTAGTAAGGAGATAATGTACTATTGATTGAGAGAGAAATAGAAAGTCAGAGATAGCCAATTCTATGCAAAACAATGCATCTATCTATGAAAGACTGTGAGAGAAAACTAAGAAGACAATGAAGATGAATCATATGTGATATTTTTCCATTCAAAGTGGAGCATTATTTTGTGTTTCCTATGTCTATCAATGAAAAATATGAATAATATTAAGAGAATGATGAATTTTGTTGAAGTTATAGCCGTGGGAGATTGTTTCTATGATGTTGTGTGAAGATTTCTTACTAGTGGTGTTCTTTTCCTTGTTGTGGTTCTCTAAAAAATGAAACAAAAGCTTGTTGATGTTACAATATAGATTTCATTGTAGTAGAAACCCCTTTTCCTTGGTGTCTCTCTCAGGGGCTCCATGTTTTTGGTGCGCAACCGGGGAAAACTGCCATCAATAAGCATTAGAAGAGGTTGAAAATGAAGGAAATTGGATTGCCAAGAAGAGAAGAATTCAATGGATGTTTGCAAAGTTCCTTCTTCCACTGAAGAATCAAAGATTCTTATTGCCAAAGCCACTTTCCACAAGAAGTTCATCCCACAATGGTGGAAACATATTACCATCATGATGCAGGCTCTATGTGGTGGACTATTTCCTCTTTTAGTTGAAGCAATAGAGACGTGCATCTTGATGGCAAATTGTTTGGGAACAAACTGAAGTGTAGAAATAGAGAGAATGACCATCCATGGAAGATTTGGCATTCATTGAGAAGTTTCTAGATATAATCAAGTGGGAGATCGTGAAGAAGCTTCAGGAGTCGTGGTCAGTGGAGGTTCATGAAAACAAGAAAGGAAAGAGTTGGCATTTGTTTGTGGATGCTCAACAACAAAACACATGGGATGCATGGTGTACTAACAATCTCCTGTTTGTCCAATTAACAACCCACTGGAAGTTGGTGGATAGAGTATTCTTCACAACATACACTATTGAAACCATCAGAAGCTAGTATTACTATGATGATGGCACAACAACGATCCTCAGAAGAATGAGTTTTGATACCTTTAGAACAGAATACCTTCCTCTCCGTAGTGGTTTGAAAGCTGAATTCAGAGTTGTAGAAAAGCAAGAAGTAGAAGAGATGTTGACCAAAGAGTCCCACAAAGATTGAAGCCCCCTTTGATTCTGTTTTGTTGAGTACAGACCAACTGGCTGGAGCCACAACCCCCTAATGAATGACGCAATCAAGAGACAAGCACTATGTCTACTTCAAATCTTGCTACACTAAATCTATTATAACATTTAGTAGATTGATCCAAATTGAGCATGATGTAGCTCAAAAGAAATTTCTTTTCTACCTTCAATCTATGTAGGTCATATATCTCTATAATTAATTTGGAATTAAATTTAGTCCAAATAAAAGTTGTTTGTATGTACTCTTTGCAATGAAATGGACATCATAGTATTGATTCTGAAGTAGGGGGAATGGAGAGGAATTCTCTAAGAGTTAAGACAAGGAATTTCTTTGCTCTAGTTCACCACACAGACCGCATGCAAAATGGTGGAATTAATCAAGATATTTGATTTCAGTCTTTCTCTCTCGTCTCGACACCTTATTCACATGGCTTAATCTATGTGAGAGAGGGGTGAGCTTTTGGATGTGATTTGATGCTAAAGTGTTATGAAGCATAAATCGAAGGTTGAGGATGCATTAGGGGCCATGGAAGAACATCAGTGGCCTCTTGGCTTTGAAATATGTATGAAAGATGCAAAGTGAATGCCATGGAAGTGCTCGATTTTGTCATTTTATGATGATTCTTTCACCCATATTATGAAAAATGGTTTTAAACATTTGAATACGATTTCTAATGCTTAAAAAAATAGAATTATCAGTTGGTTCTTTCTATTCATATAATTAAAATGAAAACCAAGAAAACCTATAATGCAAGAATTGTGGGATTTTGGGAAAATTGAGGGTTTTATGCATTTTCATGGTTCTTTTCATATTCATATATGGGGTCATATGAAGTATAATGTTTGTTCTTAGTTCATACAAGCTCTACATGTTTGAAAATTAGAAAACCCAATAATAAATAATAAGATAAATAAAAAATCAAGAAAAAGAGAAAAAATAGATTTTACACATGAAAAAATTACAAATTTTTTTGAATATATCCATGGATGTATGGTGGGGCTAGGACATGAGGTTTAGCCTTAGTTTATCTTCATTATTTATGTTAAAGTGTGTATTTATTACTTTTTACACATGAAAATATACATTAAAAATACTATTTAGACCAACCAACGAATGCAAAATCATAAACGTTAGGGGGGAATAGTTGTAGGGAGTTAAGAATCCATTGAAATGTGATTTTATGTATAACTTGACATATAGAATTCGTTTGTTTTAAGTTTCTAAAGAAGGGTAGTAGCACGAGTTACTTCGGTGCTACTTTAGCAATGATGCATCGCGTTAGGTTGAAGTTATAAAAACAATTATTTGTGCGCAATCCACACTCTCTGATCTATAAGTTTACTTGTTTGTGCATTATATGGCATTCACTTTGCATCTACATTCTATATACATTGTATCATGAGAATTATCTCTTGGATGCAAAGCACTTGTTTGTGAACATTCCACCCATGAGTGTGAGGTTCTCTAAGAATCCGTAGATTCAGATGATCGTTTTTCTTTAGGGCTTGACTTAGTAAGGATTGAATTATCTCCTAGAATGAATATTAAAAGAGAGGACTATGTTTCGTATGTTCTTTATGTTTAAACCATGCATCTTGGGGCTAATCCCTGGGATGTAGGAGAGCCGTAGTGGGGCCACAACAATTAGCTTGGGATGCTCCCTATATATATGATACGAGGTGCTAGACATTGTTATGTTTGGATACTCCAATTGCTTTGTGTTGGAAAGGGTGACATGTTGGACTATGATTTAGAAATAGTATCTACAAATGTATTCTTTGGTTCAATCAGTTTCATAGTGTCTATACGCTCATGGCCATGAGACCATGGGATTGTTTAGGTGAGTTTAGAAGGCCCGTGGCTAGAGCCCTAGAGCCAGCATCAGGCCCATTTTTGGTCCTGATAGGTGGTGCATTTGTCGGGATTCAGTAATAAGTGGCGGTCTTTGAATCTTGGTTAATTAGGGAGACTAGTCAAGTAATTTATGCTGCCAAAGAGCACCAAGATTGACCCATTATTCCCCAATAAACACCATCAAGCTGAGATTGAAAACTAAGAACAAGCCAAAAGGGCTAGACAATGGGTTGAAATAATTAGGAGGTATCCCCTTAACCTAGTAGCCTGATACCCCTATGAGGGAGAGGTCTTAGTGACCCTAGTGCCACAAATAATCCATTAGGAGGAGGAATCTTTGGTGCTCCCCTTCTCCCAGTAAGTTTACCCACTTTAAGTGGATTTGTAGTTGTACCATCACAAACTCCTACAACAAATCCGGTCTTGTTGTTATGGCACAACTTATTGCAATTCTTGAAAGAACGATGAATTTTCTAGCTTTAGGGTACCCTTTACCCATCCTTAATGGGTTAGCGGAGGAGGATGCAGGCGGCTTCATATTAGTGAATTCCAAAAGCTCATATATAATTGTAGAATCTAGGATGAGGGACATCTTGAAAGAGAGGGCTACAATGTGGTATCATAGCTTAGAAGTGGGTACCATAACCATGATTGATCTATTCTTTGTAGCTTTTTGAAGAGAATTTACATGTGTGAAAGAGGTGGTCAGTATAGCTACATGTACTAAATGTGACATGTCAAGAGCTCCATAAAAATGAATGAGCATATTCCAAGAAGATGAAAGAGGTCTTTCGCAAGTTGCAAGCCTCTATTTCTATTCCACGTGATGCCTAATTGCAACACTTCTTGCATAGATTGGATTTCAATATCTAAGTGCAGTTGAGTAGTGTACCACTAGCGGATATATATACTGCTATAAGTTGAGCAAAGGAAGTAGAGTCCCACTTACAAGCGGCCCACACATCAAGGGAAAATTCAAACTCAAGCCTTAGTCCTAGAAATAATTTGGGATCAGTTAGTGGAGATCAAGGTGTGATCAACACTTCTATGACCAACTCCAATGGTAGAGGAAGCATGATGCAAAATGTGCCTTTGTTGCTAGCTCCTCCAAATGTCCTTAAGCCAATTGTGTGCCAAAGAGCTCCTTTTGTAAACCAAGGGTCCATGCAAGTAGTAGCCCCTTTGTAAGTTGTGCAACCTAGTGAGAGGGTAGCTCGTGAAGCCACTGGTTATGAGTTCTCTACATCAAACACTGTAGAGGAAGTAAAGGATTTGAAGAAACATTATATGGATATGATTACTGAGCAATATTACCAGATTTCCATAGATGTTAATTTCTTAAAGTGTCAGCAAAATCTGATGGGTACCAGAAAGTGTGATGATAGGGGCTCATCATAATTTAGCTATAAGTGATGTGGTGGGTAGCATTTCCCTCATAATTATCCTAATGTCAAATGTGATATATGTAGGAAGTCTGGTCACTTAGCCACCACTTGTTGGAGTAGGGTTAGTTCTTTCCAGTAAGGTAGTCATCAACTTGGTCTTGTGAACCATCATGCGAGTAACGAGAATACCAAAGGAGAGGGCCCTAAGAAAATTTTGCAAAGGGGTAAAGCCATACTCGAGGAAATGCCCAGTGGCATGAGTTTAGTTGAAACTTTGCCAATTAGTGAGAGTTTATCTCATAACAATCTTACGGTAGTAACTAGAGGTGAGAAACTAAAAGATGCTCAGAAAGATGACCCTAGTACAAGCAAACTTAACCCTAAACCTAGCAAGGATGACAAGAAGGTGGTGGATGCCCATGTGGTCCTCTTAAAAATTGATGTTGTTTTAGAGGAGCATGTGGTCTATTGAGTTAGTTGCAATAGAGCTTCTGTGTAGAGATGCAAGTTGAGAGAGAGAAGAGACAGAGACACACAATTTGTGGTACTAAAGAGTGTACATCAATAATGATTTTAAAGGCAATGTGCCCAAAGGTAGATGAAAAGAATCAGCAAAGTCTAAGTATGTACAAAGCTGAAAAGACTATACCTATCCAATACCCATCATTTGCTGAAAATGGGCAAACCTCTATGCTGGAAGACTCTTTGTGAGAATGTCTGCAAGGTTATCATTAGTGTGCACCTTGACTAGCTCAATGCTCTTGCTGTCAAGTACCTCTTTGATGAAATGATACTTCACCTATATGTGTTTTGTCTTTGCATGAAAGATAGGGTTCCATGCTAACATGATAGCACTCTCACTATCACAGTGGAGGATAGGAACCTCAGTAATCCCAAGCTCAGCAACCAAACATGATAGCCATAAGGCCTCTTTGCATGCCTCACTGGTAGCCACATACTCTGCCTCTGTAGTAGACAGTGCAACATACGTCTGCAGCCTGGATATCCAAGAGACAGATCCCCCTATGAAGGTAAACACATACCCTGTAGTGGACTTCATGCAGTCTGCATGTCTAGCATAGTTTGCATTTGTAAAGCCAATGACAAATGCCTTTTGCTTACCAAAGCAGATGCACAAATCCTTTGTGCCCTTTAGGTATCTCATAATACCTTTCACTGCTTCCCAATACTTCTTGCCAGGGTTTTCCATATACCTGCTAACCACTCCCACTACAAAGGCAATGCCTAGACATGTAGCAACCATGGCATACATAAAATTGCCAACGGTTGAAGCATATAGAATCTTGGCCATTTCAACCTTCTCATCATTAGATGTAGGGTTGCCCTCTACATTGAGTTTCACATATGGAGGCAATGGAACTCCGATTGCTTTCCCCCCTCCATATTGAAATGTTGCAAAATCTTGGATACATACTCATGCTGAGATAGATAGAGTAACCCCTTCGATCTATTTCTAAGTATCAGCATCTCAAGAATGTGATTGACATCACCAAAATCCTTCATGTTAAAAATGCCATGAATACTTTTCTTCAATGAATCTAAGGCATGAGTAGCCCTGCCAGCAATCAACATGTTATCAACATACAGAACCAAGATAATCAGGCTGCCACATTTGCTGCCTTCTTGGTGTACAAGTAGTGATCAACTTGACTTCTTGAAAGCCCTAAGACTGCATGAAAGTATAAAACTTATGATACCATTCCCTCGGTTCCTGTTTCAGCCCATACAAACTCTGTACTTCAGGATGTTGCATATATATGTCCTCATGCAGATCACCATGTAAGAATGTAGTCTTTACATCCATATGTATGAGCTCCATATCTTTAGCTGCAACCAAGCCCAAAATGGTTCTTAGAGTAGTCATCTTGACTACAGGAGAGAAGATCTCATCAAAGTCAATTCCATGTTCTTGCTTGTATCCTTTTGCAACTAGCCGTGCTTTGTACTTTGGCAAAGAACCTGAAGTGACCTTCATTTTGTAAACCCACTTGCATGGAAGAGTTTTCTACCCTTTAGGTAAATGCACCAAGTCCCAAGTACCATTCTTATCAAGTGATTCCATTTTTGACAACATGGCCTTGAACTACTTCTTGCTGTCCCCAGTCTAGTCATTGCTTCCTTGAAGCATTATAACTCACTACAATCCGTCAACATGACATAATCTACAACATACTATGCACCAGGAATAAACCTATTTGACTGCCTTGAAGGTCGGGTTGACCTACATAGTGAATCATCTACATTTGCTAGCTATTGGGTGACTTGCAAATTTGCATTTACAGGTTGTTTTCTTGAAATAGGCCTATAGTTCTGCATGTACATGTTGTTGTCCTGAAATATGGGCTTGCAATTCTGCATGTACAGGTTGCTGTCCTGAAATTCCAACATGTTGTCTTGATTGTTCATGCTTTCCTAACTGCATGTTTTTAGGCTGAACCTATGGTGTATTATGGGAAATACCTTGCTGGTCATTTCCAACAAAATTTCTTGGATTTTTAGGAGTATTTATAGTAGGTATATGTTGTTGTCCATTGGGCACAAATGGCTGTCTAAAAGGTACATCCTCCCTGTAAACAACCCTCTTGACTTCCTTAGTCATCTTGGGCTTCTTATGCATGTGATCTTCATGGAAGATGACATCATTGTTGCTGCATACTGTCTTTCTTTTCTCACAATCCCAAAGTCTATAACCCATCTCACCCTTGTTAGTGCATCCTAGGAATATGCATTTACAGGACTTTGGTTCCAGTTTGCTGCATTCTTCTTTTTGTATGTGCACAAAAGCCTTAGAACAAAACACTTGCAAATGAGCATAAGAATGTGGCTTTCCCAACTACTCTTCATGAGGGACTCTCCATCTCAAAGACCTCTTCGATGACTTGTTAATCAGATGAACGACTATCATAATAGCCTCTTCCCAAAATCCATGGGGTAATGCAACATGAGACAATATCGTATGGACCTTATCCTATATGGTCCGATTCATGAACTATGCAACTCCATTTTGGGGTGGATTATGAGGGGTAGTGAGCTCCCTCTTTATCCCCTTACTATCACAAAATGCCTGAAAGGGTTTGGACACATACTCCCCAATGTTGTTAGAGTGAATACACTTAAGTGTCTTATCAGTCTAGTTCTCAACCAATGCCAATAAATTTTGAAACCTATCAAGCACTTTGTCCTTACTAACGAATAGGGTAAACCCATACCTTTCAAGTAGCATCATCAATAAATGTGACAAAGTATTTCTTCCTCCTAGAGATAACCTTGGCATCTGACATACATTGGAATGTACTAACTCTAGAGGAAAATATTTCAGTGAAAGAGACTTTTCATGAGATGTTTGCGCATGCTTACCATAAACACAATGATCACAATGCTCAGAATTAGCATAATGAAGACAATGCAAGTAACCCAAATGAGAAAGTACTTTCATTCCTATTTGACTCATGTATCCCAACTAGCCATGCCACAAGGAAACACTTGGCTGCTCGATCATGGCAACAATGTGGTGACACACGCTAGATACATGGAGAGGATACAAAGTATCACTCTTTGAGCCTCTGGCTATAACCCTAGATCCTTTGCAGATCTTCCATTTCCCATTGCCAAAGGTGGTATGAAATCCATTGTCATCTAGCTATCTAGTACTTCTTGAGCTGAGGTACATGCCTTACATTATGAAGAGTGAAGATAGATCCATGTTGAAACTGTAGTTGCACACTGCCAATGCCTGCAATGTCACATGCATAATTGTCCCCAAGATGGACAACACCATGTCGACCTCCTGTATAGTTTGTAAACCACTCACGATGAGGGGTGATATGAAAAGAGGCACAAGAATCCAAAATCCAAGTGTGCATGTCATCATCCGTATCAACTATCAAAGCATGTGCACTGAAACATGAAGAGACAAAGAGTACATCATTCCCACTATCACTCTCATGGCTAACTACATTCACCTCTTCGATCTTTACACTGCTCTTCTTAACAGTTCAACTCTCTTTCTTCTTTTCCTTGCTGTCATTTGTCTTCTTGCCCTTCCCTTTCTCTTTCTTCCATTTATAATAGTCACGTTTGAAGTGACCCTTCTTGCCACAGTGATGGCATTCAACATCCTTATTACGTGATTTATAGCATCCCTTTCTATCAGATTTTCCTTTTTGCTATGACCTACCTCTAGTATGCAAAGCACTGGAAGACTTACTAGATGCATTGTTCTGCCGATTCATTTCTTCCATGAGTAGAGCACTCTCTACATTAGCATACAAAAGCATAGCATTAGAATTGCTCATAGTAGTCCTGAAGGTATCCTAGCTCTCTAGTAGAGTGCAAAGCTTTTGAACTCATTATCAATATTGAACTTCAAAGCAGCAAGCTGGTTGAAAATGGAGTTAAAATCACTAAGAGGAGTAGACATTGTAGTACCCTCTTTCATAAGCAAATCCATGAGTTTCTTCAGCCAATAGACTTTGCTTGCAAGACTCTTTTGGGCATACAATTCTTGCAATCACTTCCAAATGTCATAAGGAGAATCAAACCCTTCAATGTTAAACAACAAGGCATCAGAAATCGATAGCTCAATGGTCGAGCATGCAAGCTCATTGAGCTCATCCCAATCATCTTGCTCTACAACAACTGGTTTTGTTCTCTTTACTTTAATTGACTTGCTTGCTTCTTCTCCAACAAGATATTATAGCACTGATTTTGCCAAACTACAAAGTTGTGTGCTCCTTCAAGCTTCTTGATATGCATAAGATGATTATCACTACCACTAACCATGATTCTGTAATAAAGCATAAATGCCTTAGTCTAGGGTAGGCTAGGGTTAAGTATAAAAGGTGGAGATGTAGCATGTGAAGTATCACATGTTTGAGGTCTCAACCTCCCACCATCTAAGAGGGTGAATACTCTTAGCCACCATAGCTTAGGGTGCATACCTTGCTGTAGTCACTCATCATTTGATTCTCAACCAATAGTGGTAATATCATTTCATGCCTAGCCTCCTTGGCTATGGTTTCTTGGCATTTTATGTCTATTTCTTATATTTTTCAGTTAATGACATGTTGTGGGAATTATCTTCTTTACATTGGTATTAGAGCACAATTTTGATCCAATGGGAAGGTCATTTTTATGGTGAATCTAAATATAGTTTAGGCACAAAGTAATTGGAGGACAAGAATTAGTCACCGGATTTGATATAGTTAAAACCAAGACTAGTTAAGGTCTCTGCAGTAAATAGTGACTAAATTTGATGGTTTTGAAGAATATCTAAAGAAACAATGGTGGATTCATGGTGTGGGAGCTTTCACTTAACCGCCAAGACCCACGGACCGCTTATTGTTTCAAGCGTTCCAAGCCGAGCACTAATGGCTACCTCTCACATAACCGACATGCCATCCATATCTATGGGTGTAGTGAGCTTACCTCTGTGCCATTCAAGTTACCTCCTCTCCCGCGCACTCCGGTAGCTCCACGATCCAAGTGCAAGCTTCAAGCAAGCTCCATCCTCAAGCTCCAAGCTCTAAGCTCCATTGCTGCGAGCAAGACAAGAGAAGAGAAGAGAAGAGAAGAAGAGAGGAGAAGATGGAGAGCTTCTCCTCCCCGGTCCGTCACCCTCACACACTCACTTCCTCACACTCTCACACTCCCTCTCTCAAGCACAAGCTCAAGCAAGCAAGAACAAGAGGAAGAAGAAGAAGAGGAGAGCTACTTTTGGCCACACACAAGAATGAGCTTCTCATTCACTTTTCAACTTTATATACAAAACCCTAAATCCCTTTTGGGCGGTCATCCCCTTTTCCCCTTTTTTACATGGCCGGCCGTAGCCTAGGCCCTTTTTCCCATTGTCCTTCTATCTTCCTAGCTTCCTTTCCACCACCCATTTACATTTACAAATTGCACGAGTGAGAGCCCGGCGCTCCTTGAATTAAACCATGATGCGCTTGCGCTCTTTTACAAAAGTTTTGACTTGCGCTTTTCCTTGTGCGCCTTTCTCCCTTATTTAGGACTCTTCTCCTTGTGCGTCTTTGTCGTCTGTTTCTCTTTTCCTTGGCCTTCGTCTTTGTCTTCTGCTTTAGCTTTTTCGGATTTTCCACCTTCGTTCATTTGAGGGTTAACATTACCACCCTCCTAGACGAGTGCCAGTCCCATGGCACTCACCGTCGTAGGTAGCAGGCGTTAGCATGCACCAAAGACGTGGGTGGCAAGGGCGTCTATGGTTGCCATGGCGGAGTGTTGGTAGTGGTGTGGCTGAAGGTCTTGGGGGCTTGTTGGTGGACAAGGTGGCTGGTGGAAGGTTGTTGGAGTTGGTGGTAGGGCTATTCTTTGTTGGGAATGGTCACTCATAGAGCTGGCACAGGTGTTGTGTTCTCGGGATGCTCATGGTGGATTCTGCTCGTGATGATTTTCTGGTGGTCTTGCATGATGAAATAAAGGACAAGAGTTCAGAGTTGAGTGTTGATGTAGAGGTGACGGCGCTTTCGTTGGAGTCTTTAATACCTGTAGTTGGAAAACCTCTCATGTGGTCTCTCCCTAAGGGGTAATGCTAGTCTTCTTATCGTGCACAAGACATATTTTGATTAGTTTGGGAGACAGGTCGAACTCTAAGCAAGCCTGGAGTATTGTCCTGCACTTGAGGACCCAAACCGTGTATAGGTTATAGTGTGAATATTAAGTGAGTACACGTGCATATTTAGGTATTACTTAGTTAGAAGACTGTCGGCCTGGTTCCTTGTATAGCAATGGGTCAGTGAAGCAAGGGCTTAGTTGATGGAATAATTTGTCGATGAAGATGGGGAGTACACTTGAAGATTGCGTGAGACATCATTATGGTTTTGTCAAGGAAATGTAGCACAATTAAGCTCTGTGATGTCTTAGCTTTTGGTAGCTAGTGGCTACTCGTGGTGGTTGAAAAGTATGGTGTACTTTTCCATTGTCTTTCATGCCTTGCTTACCACTGTTGATTGTAATGG
Organism: Lygodium microphyllum; assembly: GCF_053477565.2. Taxonomy (NCBI): domain Eukaryota; kingdom Viridiplantae; phylum Streptophyta; class Polypodiopsida; order Schizaeales; family Lygodiaceae; genus Lygodium; species Lygodium microphyllum. The sequence continues at coordinate 100,932,697 of NC_141162.1, read as the reverse complement.
CATTGAGATGGAGTGCAAAAGAAATGGTAAGTGGTTCAGGGTGACAGGTCTAACCATAGGCGAGGCGAGCTCCCTAGGTATGTCCCGCCCTTGATGTGCTCTGAACAATTGTGGGGGATGTACAAAGGGCTAGGGAATTAGGGACGGAGCCAGCCGACCAAGGTCACTGGGCGTACCTAATTTGAGGACCCCTAGGTGTGGTCCTGTGATCGTGTGCGTTTTTCTTTTTCTTTTTCTTTCTTTCTTTCTTTCTTTCTTTTTTTCTTTTCCTTTTTTTTTGGGTGGGAAAAGTGAATACAATTAATGCCATACATTGAGACTGTTAGCCTTTCATTTGGACTGAGAAATGTTGGGATTCAAAGGCTATGAAGAATTGATATTACAGAGATGATTGTGTTACCAATCTTGATGCTAGAGGAACTATTGTTGAGATGAAGAGATACACTTGAGATTTTGCAAACCTGTTTGTAACATATGAGACATCGAACAATTGAGGTAGCACTTGGAGTGAGTTGTGCATGGACAAGGGCAGAGCATCTTGCAAATTGAATCCTGGATGATGAAGAGACGTTTGCCCTTGTTGAGAGTGTGGCTTCTGCTCGAACATAGAGTTTAGCCAAGAAGGAGGAGGTAATCGATGATTATGCTTTGGCCATGCTCAGTTGCAATATGTGCTTTTTCTGCAGAGGTGTCCTTGGGTTCTCATCCAGTGGCATTTTCGTCATGGCTTTTGTTTCTTGGTATTCCTATCACTTCCTCCATAATGGTTCTTTGTGGGATTGGTGGTCTTGTGGTGACTTGGACATTAAACGCCTCTAGACCTTGACCTGTGTCATTCTGCATCCACTTGTCACTTCGTGAGAGTATATGCTCACTTGCATTAAGTACATCGAACCAATGCAATCATGTTAAGACATAATTTTTCAAAATGCTATGATGCCTATCCCATTACTTGTTAAGATCGCATACATTAACGGTAGGTGAAGGAAGTGTGTACAAGAGGGGATCTTGCCCCTTTACTCATCAAGAACAAAAAGTTATGGCATGATGACTTGTCAAGCTACTTGTACATCATAGGGGCTTAGTTGATAGGTACTAGGTGGGGTGAGTCTGGTTGGCTAGGCGACCGGGACAGTGCTAGTGTGGGGCTCCCGTGAGGTTGGGCAGGGAACATGTCGACCGGGACATGAATGGTGTAGTCCCGGGCCACTACCATTTCCAGAATGTCTTTAAACAATTCATTAAATTCTGCCCTATCCCTGGCCGCCTTGTCACTGCGTGAGCACCTGGTGCCCGAGCGTGCGTTGGGGGTCTGTGCAACTAGCGTTGCCACATTTTGTGTGCCTCACTGAGTGTCCGCTCCCCTGGCCCGCGGGTTCTTTGGCCTTCGTCCGGGGCGGTATCGCTTGGGGCCGCGTTTCTTGGCGTACCTTTTAAGAGTGGGCACGTAGCGCACCGGCGGAGGGGCGTGTGCTGCATGTTCCCGTCGGCTGCGGAGAGCGTCCTTGCAAGCTAGCTGCCCTTGGTTCTTCATGTTTTCCTCGCGGGGGGCCTATAAGATCCGAATCAAGGATTAGGATTTGTTACATGATAAGACCATTCGTATGTAAGGGATTATAGTGCAGGTTATCAAGCGCATAGGACGAGAACGGGAGGGGTGGGACATGCAGTGCTTGTTGTAGAGGAATGGCCCTCATGATGTATATTTAGCCTCCTGTCATTAGCAAATTTTGGTTCACGCTGAGTTACATCGGCTGTGGCGGTCATGGATTTAGGCAGGGCTCCTCCTCGGAAGGATAGACCAGAAAGGGGGAAAGGTGCATAAAAAGGGACGATACCCCATCTACACCATTAGAGTCATTGGTCAAGGCTTCGTATGGCGGTAATGAGGGTTGCATGCCCTTCACTTGGAGGTGGGAATGGTCACACGACTTTTAAAAGTGTGATGAGAGGAGAACCTGAGGAGCTTAGCTTGTCAAACCCAACTCTTCTCCCTGCGCTTGAATATCATTGCTTGTGTGTGTTGATAGTATCTATACAGGGTGACACAAAAATCATTGTTTATATATACATCTATACATATATGAATCCATGTCACCTCACGAGGATAGAAACCAATAGAACTCAGGATTGTACTAGAGCGTGGCACACACATCTAGTATCCGTTGCAGCTTACTTAATACCGATAGATATTTTGCCACATCGAGTAGCATGGAACCTTGTCTGAGTCTACTGGCAATATGTAACTCCTCCTTATTGAGAACCTTATCAAACAGAGCGTTCTCTTGGCTAGTTCCAGCTAAGTCCGTACCCCGAATGGTAGTCAGTCTCTAAGGGAAGTTGGTGCCACATAGGTTGGGTCTCTTTGAGACCGCCATTTGGCCAATCGCTCCTCTGAGACTGTCATGATCTGAGCCCCTAGTTCGGCCATTACAACGCGGTTTTCACACCAACACTGTTCAAATTGACTTCGGCCTGCTGACAGTCGCTTTAGTTGCTCTAGGTCTACGAGATTCGGTTGGCAGAGCACTTCATTGAACGTGACGATTAAGCGCAGTTCATCAGCTTCCTCGTCAGAGATGAGTCACATGCGTTCATGTAAGAGCTTGTTATAGTGCTCGTCAAGATGTTCTTGCTCTTCCCAAGATAGAGGAAATGGCAAGTATTCTTCGAGTTGCTCCTTAGGGAATGCGGCCATGTCCGCAAGGACGTAGACACATGCGAAAACTTTGAGCTTAGCATCCAACTTAGTTAAGCATTCTGTGACACTTCTATGTTCAACGAAGGCTTGCTCGGTTGCTATTTCATGCAAGGTTCTAGGAGTTTGCCTAGGCTTTAGTATAGCTGGGGGTTCAGGCCTGTATGAGCAAGATTGGTCAATGCTAGGATTGCTCATGCTCTTGGGGTTTCCTTGTTTCTCTTGTGGCTTTGTTATTGCGTCATGGTTCTCCTTGGGTGTGAATGGTATGGTCTTGTCACCCTGTCATGACAGCGTTGTATCCACTTTTGATTGGTCAATGTGAGTTATATTGTCAGTGGATAGAGTGTTGCAAGCAGCCACTAATGGTAGCGACTGCTTTGCTTTTTCAGCGCATACGGATGTGTCTAAGGTTTCACTGCTATTAAGAGAGGCATTAATGGGTCCATTGGTGGATGGACTCGATGCTTTATTCGTCAGCTCTTCGGCACTCTTCGTCCCAATGTTCTTGGGGTCCACAACCCCCTGCAATTGTTGTTGTTTTCGTTGTTTTCTCCTCTTTTTCTTGGTCAGTGCAAGTGCATCTAACATCTCAGGACCCTGGGCTATATCGACTGTTGATGTGCTTGGTCGGGCCTCAGCATTTTCCTTCTCTAGTGTGTCCTTATGGGACATAGCCGTGGCTTGCTGAATAGCCTTGCCCGGTTGTGAGGGCACAACTGCCGCTCTTTTCGGAGAGTCTAGCTTTTCAACCAACTCCCTTGCATTTAACCCCTCCGTCCTAGGCTTTAGGCACTTTGAAAGTGTTGGAGTTGTTGAGGAAGTTGGTTGCGACACCTCCTCCACAGGTAAACTACTAAGGACATGCTCCACAAGGGGTGTTGTCACGGCCAAGGGCTGTGACTGCTATGATTTCTAATTGGAAGTAGTAGTGGCTAGTTCAGTGGACTGGCTACCATTGGTAGCTTGCGGTGTCAAGTCCTTAGGCAGATCAAAAGTGGTCGTGCCTTTTGTTGCCCTTTGTGTATTCACTTGTGCAGATTGAGTTGTGGTTGAGCTAGCGACGGTGGATTGCACAGGCACATCCTTAGGTTGAGAGCTAAGGTTGGTGTCGTGTCCTACCTCTTGGACATTTGGAAGCTCTGATGTAGGTAGAGATTGGGATTGAGTAGCCTCACTTGACGAGTGTTGTGCTTCGTGTGTCCGTTTAGGTGAAGAGGATGTGGGAGATTTGGGACTCCCACGTGGGCTTGGCACTGACTGGAGAATTTGATCGTGATTGTTAGACGATTCTATCATTAGATTTGTTGAGCAATCAGCCTTATCATACGCAATGTTGTGCATGTGGTGCTTATTATCCTCTTGGAAAGTCAAAGGCTCCTTGGGCACTAGTGGACCTAGTGTACACTCGACAGTTACCTCTGATATATGCTTGCTAAGCACGCTAGACTGAGGATCCACTTTTTGATAGGTCATGTTTGGTTTCTTGACTTCAATCCTGTGGGGCTCAATCACTCCCATATTTTTGGTTTGAGACTTGGATTTTCGTTTAGGTTTCCTCCTACGCCTCTTTGCTTTTGACATAATTTGGGCGTCTGACAGAGGTGGTTTAGCAGGGGGTTTTGGTACCCAAATCCATCGGTTGCCTGCATAATACCCTTGAGCACGAAGCAATGCCTTGGATATCCATCGTGGCATTGTGCTAGCTCTCCATTGATGCCTTCGCCTATAAGGCTTGGGCTTCTTTCGTGGTCTTCTACGATATTTGTGAGTCCAAACCCTATCCTTGGCCTTGTCTCCTAACCTTTTTGTCTCAAGTATGGCCTCACTCACTGGTTCTCTCCGTTCAACCTGTGCTTGTATCAACTCTTTCAACAACTCCTTGCTCTCATTACTAGGCTTGCTTGGTATGTCAGAATGCTCCTTTCCCTTCTCTCCAGGTTTGGTGAGGTCACCCTTGCTAAAAGTTGTGATTATCCTCACACCTGGTAGTGTTAGGTGTATCCTCTGTGCTATATAGTCGGCTTCACACTTCGTTGCCTTTTTGAAGGGCCTTCCTAGGAGGATTTCCTTTCCACAATTCTCGCTATTTGGAGGAACATAGAACATGACTGGCAAGCTTTCTGTTTCAATAGTTACAAGGATTCTGCACTTCCCTAGAAGTGCTTGTGGGTGTTCCCCGTAAGGGTTAAGAGTTGCATCAATCGGTTTGAGCTCTGGTTGACCTAGTAGAGTCCATGCTTCATAAGTCAAGAGATTGAAATCTGCTCCTTCATCAATGAGAGCATCAACACTATGCTCTCTTTCTGCGGTGAGTTTGACCCTAAGATAAGCAGGTGGTACTATGTCTTCATCTTTCGAGTCTTGGCTTGTAAATTTAAGCCTTCTGACAAATGCCCTTGAGTCCCCAACTGTACAACCAGATGTGGATTCTCCATTGGTGCCTTGGATCGGTGTAGTGCTATTCAAGGAGCATCTATCATTAGGACTGTCATATCTAGTCATTCTCGCTATTGTAGCTTGATGTTGTTGCTTTCCGCTTTGACTAGATGCAGTTCGAATGCAACACATATGTGTTTTTGCAGTGTGGCCTTTTTGCCCTTGTTGGCTAGATGGGCCCATTGAGGTTCTAGGGTCTCTGTTTGTCTTTATTCGGGTGTGGGATTTTGGCTGCTCTTTTGCAAGTGAGAATCCATGCTCGTGTAGAGCCATTACTTCACTAGGGTCCAATTTGGAAGACCTATCATGGCGCGCGTTTTCTCTCCAACCTACTCGGGGGAGGTGCGGAGGGGGCTCTGCGGGGGTCCGGGGGGGACAGTCCCCCCCGGCCCGCAGGGCCGTTACGGTAAAAGCCATGCACAATTTGGAGAACCGTTTATAGCCAAATTTTGAACTACGCGCTCTAAATTTTAGCCTAGTGATGGATCTGTGATGTGCCTTTAGCTCTACGTAGACTTTGGGGTCAATCTCGGGGTTTAGATGTGTTAAAATTTGTGTTCTAGATACCTGTCCGATTTTGACAGTCCGATTCTCAGATGTCCGATTTTTAGGAGTCCGATTATCAGAATCGGACGTCCGATTCTAGGTGGTCCGATCGGCCCAGTGGTCCGATTCTGGGAATCGGATCAAAAAAGTGGTTTGATTTTCAAAGTGGTCCGATTCTGGGAATCGGATCGGACATGGTGGTCTGATTCTAGTAGTCGGACGGTCCGATTCTGGGTGGTCCGATTCCGGGTGGTCCGATCCAATTTCCGAAATCGGACGAGCTGGTCCGAGTGGTCCGATTGGACAGGATGGTCCGATCCAAGTGTTCGATTTTGGTGGTCCGATTCTGGTTGTCCGATTCTGGACTGGTCTGATTCTGGGACTCGGACGACCTGGTCCAATTCTGGGATCGGGCGGCGTGGTCCGATTGGACTGGTCTGATTCTGGACTGGTCCGATTTTGCTTGGTCCGATTCTGGGACTCAGACAACCTGGTCCAACGACGTGGCCGACGGCCCGCAAGTTGCACATGATACCTCTAGGCTGACGTCTACTACACCGAATCGTCCAGCGCCTTCCAAATAGGTACAAGACACTACAAGGAAATGGCAGACATGCCTGGAATCACTATGGTGCTCGAATCAAACGGCACTCCAAGGATCTGTGCCCCTATTTCCCTATTTTTGCATGTTATACAGCAACAGAAAACCCTACTGTTTGCTTCTTTTTCTTTGTTTTCTCCTATCCTAAATGGATCCAAATCACAAAGTAAATACCTACACTACTCCATCTCACAACATAAATCTCAAAAAAGCAAAAAACCTACTTGCCAAGGAGATCGAATACCATCTTCAACCCCCTCACTTCCTACCTACCTCAAGCACCGGTTCGGGGAAAACCCTACTTTAATGCTCCAATTCGAAGCGCCCAAGCGCTCAAGGCTTGAATCCGTTGGTCCTGGCAATGGAACCAAAATGCGGGAGCTTTCACTCAACCGCCAAGACCCACGGACTGCTTATTGTTTCAAGCGTTCCAAGCCGAGCACTAATGGCTACCTCTCACATAACCGACGCGCCATCCATATCTACGGGTGTAGTGAGCTTACCTCCGTGCCGTTCGAGTTACCTCCTCTCCCGCGCACTTCGGTAGCTCCACGATCCAAGTGCAAGCTTCAAGCAAGCTCCATCCTCAAGCTCCAAGCTCTAAGCTCCATTGCCGTGAGCAAGACAAGAGAAGAGAAGAGAAGAGAAGAAGAGAGGAGAAGATGGAGAGCTTCTCCTCCCCGGTGCCTCACCCTCACACACTCACTCCCTCACACTCTCACACTCCCTCTCTCAAGCACAAGCTCAAGCAAGCAAAAACAAGAAGAAGAAGAAGAAGAGGAGAGCTACTTTTGGCCACACACAAGAATGAGCTTCTCATTCACTTTTCAACTTTATATACAAAACCCTAAATCCCTTTTGGGCGGTCATCCCCTTTTCCCCTTTTTTACATGGCTGGCCGTAGCCTAGGCCCTTTTTCCCATTGTCCTTCTATCTTCCTAGCTTCCTTTCCACCGCCCATCTACATTTACAAATTGCACGGGTGAGAGCCCGGTGCTCCTTGAATTAAACCATGATGCGCTTGCGCTCTTTTACAAAAGTTTTGACTTGCACTTTTCCTTGTGCGCCTTTCTCCCTTATTTAGGACTCTTCTCCTTGTGCGTCTTTGTCGTCCGTTTCTCTTTTCCTTGGCCTTTGTCTTTGTCTTCTGCTTTAGCTTTTTTGGATTTTCCACCTTCGTTCGTTTGAGGGTTAACACATGGTCATTTTGGTGGTATGTGGTCAATTTCGGGCCATTTTGAAGGATCATGGACTTAACTGAAGCCTAAATAGGATTTAGAGAGGTTAAACCGTGGTTACTTTTTGGAATAAGCTTCTCTTTCATCTTTCTAAGCTTCTTGTTGAAAATTTCCATGGAGATCTTTGCTCATTTCTCTTTTCCATGATCATCTCTCTTCAAGCCACCTACTAGAGTTGATTCCTAATGTCCTGAGCAACAAATGGACTACCTATTTGAGGGATCTTCAGCAAGATAATCACCACATGGAGTAGGAGAAGGGGTTGAACAGATTACACCATTTTTTCAACTTTCCTTCTCTTGAAGAATCAACAATCTTCATCATCATCCAGGCTTCTCCCTCTCTTGACTAATCATTGGCATCCTTGACATGAAGTACCTACACTCTATTGCTTGATCTTTCACTCTCCTTCAGCCATGAATCTTCCTTCACAACCCTAGCTATGGCTGAAAGTGCACAGCATGAAGAATCCTCCAATTTCTTGAAGATTTGGCCTCTTCTTGGTTCTTCTAGCTTCCTAATAGCAAGAGCAAGCATCTACATCAAGCATTGAACTGACATTGAGCAAACATTAGAGCTTCCAAGCAAGATTGAAGCCTTTTCTTCATCTCAGATTGGGGAAAAATAGGGCAACCATCAAACTTCATAAAATCTTTCTTCATTGAGGCTTCAATTCATGGGGCTTTTGTTGTCTACAACCCCGGGAAGGTTCAATTGAAGGTATTCCTCAAAGATTGGGCTTACATTGAAGAATTTATTCAAGTTTGAAAGCACTTTCAACCTTTTGAACATGGTAATGTCTGAAAATTCATGGAATCCAATGATTTTAATGAGAATTTACACTCATCAAGCTCAAAGGTTCTTCTCCAACAAGCTATTGCCGACTTTTATCAAATCATTGGCTTCTCTTGATTGCATTGGAGCAATATTATTGATTAGAAGCTGAAGATTATATGGGAGCAATTATTTTGGACAAAGCTTTCTTGAAGTTGGTCTTATGATATGAAATCTTGATCTAATGGTGGTGGTTTATGCTAAATGCTGATTGGTTAGATTCATTTACTATTCTTCAACATTAAAGAGGTAATTCTATTACTTTCAGCTTAATATCTCTTTTGATCCAATTGTTGAACCAGTCCCATTGTTTATAAGAGAGATTGAGTGTATAGAACCTCTTAAATTCTCATTGAAGGGCATGTAGAATTCAGCTTAGGATTGATTATGATTGCTTGATGAATTTCGTTCTTGCCTATTCAAATGCTGGATTTTGTTGGATGATTGAACATTGATGCTATAGGACTGAAATAATGATGAAAATGGTAAGTGGGAATATTATAAAAGTAGTGAGTCACTGCAAAAGGGTAATGCCCTATCCATAGCCCTTTCAATTGAGTCATTTCCCAATACCCACTTGCATTTCATTAAAGAATTTAAAGGTTTTTTCAGTCAATGCATAGCATCCTTGTTTAGCCATTAGAATGTACTTTCCATATTGGTTCTCGTGAGGAAAAGCAGATGCCAGGCAAGTCGAGAAGACAAAAGAGAGCTGACCCTCCCTTCATGATTAAGACCCTGAGGGGTGCACAACCCGGCTTGAGGTGGAACTTTGCACACCCCTATTGTCTCGGAGCCCATGCAATTTTCAAATTTAGGTGCAAGTACATTCCCCATTATTAGAGTTTGGCACTAGTACAACATTTATTAGCCATATTCAGGGTTCCATAAGTGGTTTGAAAGACCATTGGAAGAGGTGCAAGGCATCTCCTATTTTCAGGGTACCTATAGGTGTTTACCTACAGGTGTTGGACAGAGTTGTTATAGATCAAACATCATGCATATACCAATCTGCAGGTTATTCTTGAGTCCTACAGGTGTCCCATAACCCTCTCCTAATTGCTACAGTGGTTTAAAAGGGTTTCTTCTACCCAGGGTATTCCTACAGGGTCAAACAGGATACTTACAGGTGGTGGACAGGGTGCATGAATTTCCTGTTTAGACTTGAAGATTCAATCACAGTGAATTTTGTCTTGATCCAAATTAAGAACTTGATAGCTACATTTGAAGAGGGGATCCTAAGATTTTATTTGAATCAAAAATTTTGGTGATCTGACGTTAGGAGCTCAAGTTATTGCTTATTTTCTGACACTAGGTATGTTAAGACAGACCCAAATAGCACACAAGGGAACATTGTTTGACATTGTTGCACCCAAAGTATCCAACCCAAGTCCATATCTTTTGAAATTTAATATATCCCCATATAATAATCTTCCCATAGAGCAAGCTTCCCATAGAGCTATTAAGAATTGGGATTGGTGCTATATTCTGAGAGAAACAGGGGATTAAGGACAAACTGTCTATTACTACATCACTGTCTCCTAATGGCTAGGAATAAGAAGAAAGATCCCATTATTGAGGCATTGAATGATGGTGTCAAAGACTTTCAAGTGGCTCAAAATTACACAAATGAAGCCCATAATGTTGATCAGATAGATAAAGAATTAAGCATTGGGTTTGCTTACAATACACATCAAGGATAGCATGACATACATGAAGAGCATGCAAGAATGATTATTTTTTACTGTCAAAAGAGTCGGGACATGTCAATGAAGGACTTTCTAAGGATTTCAAGACTTTTAATGAAGGCTTAACACATATGAATCAAGGTTTGTTGCAAGGGATGGCACAAATAAACCAAGGGATCTCTGATTTGCAGCAAAGCAACAAATCTTTATTCCAAGAACTCATCTCAGCCATAAAGGAAATTGAAAGCAAGCCACTAAGGGAACCTCAAACTGTTGAAGACTCCCATACAATTCCCTTTGTTGGTAATCCTTCGCATCCAAGCAAAGAGAAGTCTCAGCCAGTTATGCACACTTTTGAAAGGGAAGAACAACTAGAGTGAGGGGCAACCATCGTCCTTCACAAATTCATGGCATTCATACCCCAAGGCCTCAGTTTAGCAGCCCAAAAGATAATCATAGAAATGAAGGGGAACAAGAAAACATAGTATGGGATAATGATTATCATGGATGTGACCCCTTCTACAAGGCTTTTTATCATCAGCCCTCAAATGCACAAAAAGGAAATGAAGTCAACAATCAAGTTCATAAAGGTGGAAGGCATGATGAGCGAAGATCAGCTCATGACATCCCAAACCAAGAGCATGTTTCAAATGGACAACCTTCATCTCATGGTTTTGGGCCACTTACTTTTAGGAAAAATTCATGGAACAAAGATTCATGGAGACAACATTCTCATGGGCAGCCATCTTACAATGAAAAAGAGTATAAGAAAAAGATCAATATCACTAATTTCAAAGGAGATAATGCTTCACCTTCAGAATGGGAGGAGTGGATCAATAATCTTGAGTTATACTTCACCCTTTATCCTAGAAGAGAAGAAGCCAAGATTTATTTTGCGGCTCTTCATCTTGAAGGTTACGCCTATACTTGGTGGCATTACATGCACAAGATTGGGCAAAACTTTGAATCTTGGGAGGAGTTCAAGCAAGCAATGATTGATGTCTTTGTGTCTCCTTTGGAAAAAGAAAGGCTTCAAAGAAGATGGTATGCATGTGCTCAAAGAGGAATGTCTGTTAGAGACTATTCCAACACTTACTTGAATCTTTCCATGTATGTTGAATGCATTTTAGATTTTGTTAATCTGAATAAATACATTTTTGGTATTGATCTTGCCCTATCATCGGAGGTAGGAGCTCAACAATCAAAAACATTACATGAGGCCATACAATTGGCTAAAAGATACTCCTTGAAGTACAAGAGAGATGCATGAAATTTCTAGCAAAGGAGTATGGGCAATAATATTTCCAATCAACCTACAAAATATAGGCAAGTTTTTAGCCAATCAAGAGACTCTTTCAAGCATAAAAATAGAGGTTATAATAGTCAAAACAATTATAACAACAAAGTGCCAACATTTTCCATTGTTTATGCCTTTAAACAGGTTGGAAATTTTGTATAGAAATAGGGGAAAACTTTCAAAAATGTGGTTGAGCCAAGAGGTACTTTTTCAAGAGTTGAAAATGCTCCTAAACTGCCTCAAAATAGTTCTAACATCAACTTCCTTCCTCATGACAAGCTTAGAGAAATGCATGCAAAAGGATTATGCTTCAAATGTGGGGAGAAGTGGTCACAAGATCATAAGCTGAAGTATAAAGCTAAGAACTCAAAAATCAACATGTTGATCACTCAAGAAGTGGAAGTTGAAGAAGAAGAAGATCAAGAGGAAAATTTACTACATGTTGATGCATACCCAATGGTTGAAGATATTCATGAAGAAGAGTATGCCACCAACGAAGAATTCTATGGTCCCATGGATGGATTTCCTTTTGATCCATGTGATATTCATAATTCTCACACTTCCTTGTGTACCATCTTACATGATGGATGAACCAGTTGCAAAGGGGAAAATACACTTATACTCAAAGGTTTCATTAATGGAAAGGTTGCACATATTTTAGTGGACACGGGCAACACTCATAACTTCGTCAACACCAAATCTTTGAATGGGCTAAAGCTGATACCCATTAATATAAAGTCTAGTAAAGAAGTGTGTCCATGCACTTCAATTGAGTTGTCGCCCTCTTGCACAATACAAGTAGACTTGATCACTTTGGATATGGGACCTATTGGCATTATCATTGGATGCAATTGGCTGAAAACACTTGGCAAATTCACCTTAGACTTGGAGCAAATGCAAATGGAATTTAATTGGCAAGAACATCACATAGAGTGGAAAGGCATAGACCACAAACAAATAGAACTCATCTCCATGAAGAAATTGCGAAAAGAAATCAATGCAAAGTCATGCATCTTCACTCTTTTGCTTGCAAAAGTAGATGAACGGAAATCAACAAATCAGCCATCTTCTTCTTCAAAGAAAAGGGATCCAAGATTGGAAGAGCTATTGGAGGAATACAAGGATTTATTTCAGCCACCATCATCTTTACCTCCAAAGCGAGAGGTTGACCATCCTATTGATTTGTTTCCTAACACAAAGCCTATCAACAAATCTCCCTATTGCTTGTCTAAGTTTGAAAGGGAAGAAGTAGAGCAACAAGTTAAAGAATTGCTGCAAATGGTAATTTAGCAAAGTCAATCACCGTTGATCATTTCGCATGAGTATTGATTATCGGGATTTGAACAAGTCAACGGTCAAGAATAGGTATCCTATTCCCTGAATTGATAATATTTTAGATGAGCTTAAATATGCAAAGTTCTTTACGAAAATAGATATTCAATTCGGGTTATCATCAAATTCGAATGAAGGAAGGAGATGAGTTCAAAACAGCCTTTAGCATTGAAAGAGGGTTATACCACTTCTTGGTTATGCCATTCAGGCTTTCCAATGCACCCACTACTTTTCAAGCCCTCATGAATAAAATATTGTAGCCCTTCTTGTTCAAAATAGTCCTTGTTTTCTTTAATGATATCCTAATCTATAGCAAATCCAAGGATGAGCATTTGAAGTATATGAGAGAGGTCTTTGACACATTACGAAGACACACACTCTTTGCCAAGACGACGAAGTGTTCTTTCATGGAAGATGAAGTTGAATACTTAGGTCATATTGTAGGAGAACAAGGGATTAGAGTGGACCCCAATAAGGTAAAATGTGTTAAAGAATGGCCTACTCCTATGAATGCAACCTCTTTGAGAGGATTCCTTGGGTTATCATCCTTCTATAGAAGGTTGATCAAGATTTATGCTCATGTGGTGGCTCCATTGACGGATAGACTCAAAAAGGAGGCTTTCTTTTGGGACTCCATTGCCGATCAAAGTTTCAATGAGCTGAAATCTCTTCTAATTTCAGCACCCATTCTTGTATGCCTGGATTTCTCTAAGGAGTTTATCATGTGTGCGGATGCTAGTGGAAGAGGAATTGGGACTATTTTATGTCAAGATCATGGAGTCATAGCTTATGAGAGGTGAAAGCTTGATGACAAGGAGCATCAATTACATGTTTATGAGCAAGAGATGTTATCAATATTGCATGCTATCAAAAAGTGGCATCATTACATCTATGGCAGCCATTTCAAGGTCAAAAGAGATCATTGTGTGTTGAAATACTTCCTTTCACAACCAAATTTATCTCCCAAGAAACAAAGATGGTTAGCTACTCTTCAAGTATATGACTTTGAGATATCTTATATGGCTAGAAAAGATAATGTGGTGGTGGATGCCTTATCAAGAATGTGGGCATATTCCATCTCTACCATTTCATCCGTGTATAAGGATTGGATCCATGACATTCAAGAAGAGTATTTGCTTAATGAGCAAGTATCAAAGATGATGAAGGAATTTCAGGAAGGCAAAGGAGAATAGTATCCAAGTTTCAAATGGCACAACGGTCTTTTATGGTATCGAGGTAGAGTATTCTTGACACCACAATCTTCTTTCAAAGACTGTATCTTGCATGAGATGCACTCTTCACCTTTAGTGGACACCATGGGTTGTTCAAAATATTTGACAATATCCATAAGAGTTTCTATTGGAAGGGCATTTGGAGGGATGTTAAGGATTATGTTATGCAATGTCTTCCGTGTCAACAAAATAAAGACTCTCTTCTACCCGGTGGTTTACTTCAGCCACTTCCTATTCCTTAAGGCAAGTGGATTGATATTACAATGGATTCTATTGTGAGATTACCTACAACAAAGAATGGGTGGAATAGCACTTATGTGGTGGTGGACCGGTTGAATAAATCAACTCATTTCATCCCTACCAAGGCTCAATTTACAGCAAAGCAAGTGGCTGAACAATTCATGGAATGTATTTTTAAGCTTCATGGTATGCCATTGAAAATAGTATCCGATTGTGATACTAAGTTCATGGGAAGTTTTTGGAGGAGTTTATTCACTTCTATGGGAACAATTTTGACTCCTAGCATAGCATACCATCCCCAAACCGATGGCCAAACGGAGCATGTCAGTAAATGGTTGGAAGTCTATTTTCATCATTTTTTCCATGACACTCAAGCTTTGTGGGATCATTGGTTATATCTTGCTGAATTTTGTTATGATAACACTCATCATATGAGCATTGACATGTCACCATTTGAAGCACTTTGTGGATACAAAGTGCAAATACATTCAACCCTTTTTCATGAAGATGTGAATTCACAAGCCAAGGCTGAAGTTGAGAAAATGGAAGCTCTTTTGCATCAATGAAAGGAAAACATTAGGAAGGCACAAGACGTTATGAAGGCTTATGCTGATGAAAAGAGGAGACCTTTGGAGTTTGAAAAAGGAGATTGGGTATTTCTCAACAAAGTGCCTAAATCTAAGTATACTTCTTTCAAAGGCGGTCATAATAAGTTGACTCATTGTTACTATGGGCCTTATCAAATCCTTAAACGAGTTGGTGAGCGTGCATGCAAGCTTGATTTGCCTTCTTCAACAAGGATTCATTCTACCTTCCATGTTTCCCAACTTAAGAAATATGTGGGTCTAGCCATAAATATTTTAGAGGGGTTACCTCCCATAGATAAAGATGGTCTTATCATTTATGAGCCTGAAAAGGTTATTGGCAAAAGGGAAAAGGTTTTAAGGAACGATTTGCTATTGGAATACCTTATTAAATGGCAAGGTTTTCCCATGGAGGAGTCTACTTGGAAACCATCATCATACCTTGATTCTTTTCCATGGCTTTTGCCGGAAATAGAGTAATATATGAACAAGATAGCTTGATGTATTAAATTTCTGTCATAAAAATAATTGCTCTACGGTCATCAAACTTGGATTTTTATGGCATGCCTGGATACTAGGGGTTTTACTCTACATTTCTATATTTCATACATGGTGATTGGACATTTCTTTTTCAAATTATGGCCATTCTTGTGCAGCATCCTGTTTTAGACAGTTTCCAATAGTATATTCAAATTTCATACTTGTACTTCATTAACATATGAGATCTTCTTCAGCTTGGAGTTTCATTACAGCATGGATTCATCACTTAGAAAGCTATCCTTGTAATCTTTCCTTGTAAATTGTCCCAATTCTAGTTTTGAGAACAAATCTCTTTTAGGTCGGGATGGCTTGTAATAAAGTATAAATGCCTTAGTCTAGGGTGAAGTATAAAAGGTGGAGATGTAACATGTGAAGTATCTTTTTGTCATTTTACAAAAATTACATGTTTGAGGTCTCAATCTTCCACCATCTAAGAGGGTGAATACTCTTGGCCACCATAGCTTGGGGTGCATACCTTGGTGCAGCCACTCATCATTTGATTCTCAACCAACATTGGTAATATCATTTCATGCCTAGCCACCTTGGCTATGGTTTGTTGCATTTTATGTCTATTTCTTGTATTTTTCAGTTAATGGCATGTTGTGGGAATTAACTTCTTTACAAATTCACAGCTAAATAACTATATGACAGCAAATGACAGCTAATGCCAAGCAATGGAAGCTCCAAAATCCACTCAGTAGTATATTAGGAATATCCCCAAGTATGTAGTAGTAAGAACATACACCAGTTCATTGCCCAAAATGCATCAAAAGCATTCAGTGATAGTAAACATACCAATTTCCTGACAAAAACGGAGCGCAGTCCTGAAATTCATGACAATACAAGTGGTTGTCCTGCAATTCTGGAGTGCAGTCCTAAAATTCCTGACAATACAAGTGGCTGTCCTGAAATTCAAGAGTGTAATCTTAACATTCAGGAAAAATATGTCCTAAAAATTTAGAACTGAAATAACCTCTCACACTAATCGAGATTGAGCTCCAAAGATCATGCAAAAGCTGCTCAAAACATCACCATAATGTTCTAGCATAGAAACATATCAAATTTCCTGACAATGAGGTATGCTGTCCTGAATATCTAGGAAAATTTCTTGAATGTACAACAATAGGCATGTAGGTAAATCTTTAATCACTACTCAAATGCATTCGAGAATCAAATCCAACCATGTAACATCAACCATAAGAATGAATACATGGTTTAGAATGCCCGAGACCAAGTCTAGAAGCAAGACATAATGCATACACAATCAAAATGTCATTCAACCTTGTTATTCCAATAGCCAAAACCAACCAAAATGATTACTCTAATCACCCCAAAATGATCTCTAATCATGGATATAACATCTCCAAGTCATGTAGCACCAAATGGGCATCAGATAGTCATCACCTAAGTGAATCATAAGCATTATTCACTGAGGAAATAGTTGTTGCTGTGTTTCCAGCCACAAATATGATTGCAAAATGAGCAAAATCCTTGCCAAGATTAGTTTAAAATGGCCTCAAGACAATGCCACATGGTTCCCAAAGCATCCAACATCAAGATACATCTAAATAGATATCATATGAGCATCAATCTCAAGAGAGTTTGTGCTGCCCTGTTTATTACAAATCTGAATACTATGTATTTTAGACCTTAAGCTAAATGTATATCAGCCCCAAGTGTAATACTACACTTAAATGCTCAATGGTAACCATTAGATGCAAAGTCTGGAGCACAACCATGATGCCAAATGAAGAGGAGCAACTCTGATATAGGTCCTAAGCATGTTGAAAACCAGATCTGCATACCCACGCTGATGGCACCTTTAGCCTTGAAGAGATTGGAATGATGGTCCAAGTGTTGGAGATGATGGGGAGGGTCCCCAAGTGGCCAATGATGGCTGCCAGTAAGCTCAAATGAAGAGGGAAGCTTCAAGCTTCAAGAAGAAGCTTCAAACCTTGTTGCCCTACCTACAGACTCTTCATAGTGAACTCTTCTTCAACTTCAAGCTCCTGCACCTGAAGAAATGCCAAGCTCTTGATTTCCTAAACCAAGATCTAATACCACTTTATTGAGTTAGCTGCAATGGAGCTTCTGTGTAGATATGCAGGTTGAGAGAGAGAAGAGATAGAGACACATGATTTGTGGTATTGAAGAGTGTACATCAATAATGATTTTAGATAGGTATATACACTATGTACAACCTTGTCCTTACGGGTGGGGACATGGGCACTGCCCTTTATCCCAACATGGTCAAAAGAAAACAAAAATCAAAGGAAAAGCCAGGTACTAAAATGATCAAGAAGCCAAAAGAACAGCTAGTGTGGAAAGAGAAGAGAGTAGTGGCAAACTTCTGTGAGTTTGACCTAGCAAACTTACTTTGTGAAGTTAAACCAGATGTGAATCTACTATAACTAATTCAATTATCACCAAACGTTTGTAAGGAGTTCAAGAAAATCCTACAAATAGGTTATGTCATTGAACCTTTTGGTGTCCATCGAGTGGGTAGTGAATGGTGGGATTATGTAAAGGAGCACTAGTCTAGGGTGTAGGCTTATGTTGATGGAATGTTGATAGATAATGTAGTGGTGGATCCCGGGTCATATGTAAACATTATGAGTATGGATTTGCTAGAGAGGCTGGTGTTGAGATATCGAGCTCCACTCGTGATATGCCAGGGTGACCGTTATGCATTTATGTCACCGACTTGTGAGTTGCAGATGCGGTTGGTACATCGCCCATGAATAATAGCTACATAATAGCTATCCTTATCTACTCTAGCTCGTGGCTTAGTTAGTATGCCACCTTAGTTAGTTGAGTTTGGTTTGAGACCCATATATAGGGTTCTTCTATTTCCTTGTACTTGAGTTCTTTTGGCTTACATAACTAAGAAGAGGAAAACTGTTTTCAGCCTCCACCTTTGTGTATATTCCCCCATTGCGCAAGCAAGAAAGCTACAAGTGAGACTCCTTCCTTCTCTCCCACAATCTTGACATGGTATCAGAGCCTTGTTCGTGGTAAGGAGCTCAAGAAAGCAAGCCAAGCTCGCGCTGTTCTGGTAAGAGAAGCAGTATTGCTTTCATTTTCTGTTTTGGGAGCAAATCTCTGCAGATAGCACAACCGAAAATTGCAAGAGCATTGTCTCAGGTTGAGACGCCCTTCGCGGTGAAGCAATAGGGCAGTATATGCTGCGGGCGAGGGCTTTAGCCCTCGGTGACTCTGTTTTTTTTATTTGAGGCCATTTCGGGGCCTGTTTTGGAGGCGGAAGTTTTCTGCACGCACTCAGGAAAAAGCCCTGTTTTATGCTGTGCAACCACTGTTCTACAGGTCGGTGAAAAGTTACCACAAAAATTGCATCGTATGCTTGTGTGCAGAGACATTGGGAGTTACAGAATAATCATTGGTTCCTGTTTATGCAAAATCATCACTAGGAAGTGACTGTGTGGTCAAATACCACTTTCGCCAGTTTTGCAGATTTGCCCTTGTGAGGCTGAAGCTGTGTTCTCTGCAGTGACAGAATTTTTTGCAGTATTTTGTAATGGCGTCTGATTCTCTTTCACAGATTGTAACTGAAAAGCTTGACAAGAACAACTTCCAAGCATGGAAGTTTAGAATGAAGAATTTTCTTATGGGAAAAGGATATTGGGAATTTGTTGCAGGAAATGAAGACGAACCAGTTCTTCCTGATGTTCCCAATCAACAGCAAATGCAGGCATTCAAAGCATGGCATGAGAGAGCCAGGAAAGTTATGTACTGGCTGTCTATTAGCATTTCAGACTCTATGATTGTGCATATTCAGGATGCAAGTACGCCAAAGGAGGCATGGGATACTTTGTCAAAAATGTATAGCACAAATACGCAAGCCAGGAAAATGTAGCTCAAGCAAGAGTTGCATAATGTGCAAAGAGAAAATATGAGCATCAATTACTACCACATGAAGGTGAAGAAGATTGTAGATGCACTTGCTTCCATTGGGTCGCCAATGGAAGATGATGATTTAGTTTCTGTGACCTTGAATGGTCTAGGAAAGGATTATGCACAGTTTCGAACATCCATTTCAGTTCGTGAAAGATTTCCTGATTTTGAGGAGTTGATTGCTCTTCTAATTTCTGAGGAGCAGAGAAATGGTGGTGTATCTTCTTCAGGAGGAACTTCAAAAGAAACTGTCTTCTACTCAAATGCTGGAAGAGGTAGAGGCAGAGGTAGAGGAGGTTGATTTGGAGGCCGTGGTAGAAATCAGAATATGCAGCAAACTCAAGAAAACCAGTCCTATGGAGGAGGACGTGGTAACTCTAGAGGTAGGGGGAGCCAAAGAGGTCGTGGTGGATGGCAAAGAGGCCAAAATGCAAACAGCAATGTTGAATGCTACTATTGTGGTAAAATGGGTCATATGGCTAAAGACTGCTATAAAAAGCAGAATGACATCATGAATGGGAAATTGCAACAAGGGAATTATGCATCTTCTAGTAGACAGGGTGATGACAGAAATGAGCATTTGTTTATGGTGTAGCACATGAACAATTCTGTGACAAGTGCAGAAGAAAGCAACGATGTGTGGTATGTTGACTCAGGTGCATCAAACCACATGATAGGTCATGCAAAATGGATGGAGGATGCAAGAAAAATGGAAAAACCAAGATTTGTGTGTTGAGATATCGAGCTCCACTCGTGATATGCCAAGGTGACCATTTTGCATTTATGTCACCGACTTGTCAGTTGCAGATGCGGTTGGTACACCGCCCATGAATAATAGCTACATGATAGCTATCCTTATCTACTCTAGTTCATGGCTTAGTTAGTATGCCACCTTAGTTAGTTGAGTTTGGTTTGAGACCCATATATAGGGTTCTTCTATTTCTTTGTATGAGACTTTTTTTGGCTTACACAACTAAGAAGAGGAAAAACTATTTTTAGCCTCCACCTTTGTGTGTATTCCCCCATTGTGCAAGTAAGAAAGCTACAAGTGAGACTCCTTCCTTCTATCCCACAATCTTGACATGGTATCAGAGCCTTGTTCGTGGTAAGGAGCTCAAGAAAGCAAGCCAAGCTCACGGTGTTCTGGTAAGAGGAGCAGTGTTGCTTTCATTTTCTGTTTTGGGAGCAGATCTCTGCAGGTAGCACAACCGGAAATTGCAACAGTGCATTGTCTCAGGTTGAGACGCCCTTCGCGGTGAAGCGACAGGGCAGTATATGCTTTGAGGCCATTTTGGGGCCTGTTTTGGAGGCGGAAGTTGCAAGAGTGCATTGTTTTTTTGATTTGAGGCCATTTCGGGGCCTGTTTTGGAGGCAGAAGTTTTCTGCACGCACTTAGGAAAAGGCCCAGTTTTATGCTGTGCGACCACTGTTCTACAGGTCGGTGAAAAGTTACTGTAGAAATTGCATCGTATGCTTGTGCGCAGAGACATTGGGAGTTTCAGAATCATCCTTGGTTCCTGTTTATGCAAAATCGTCACTAGGAAGTGATTGTGTGGTCAAATACCACTTTCGCCAGTTTTGCAGATTTGCCCTTGTGAGGGTGAAGCTGAGTATTTGTAGTGACAGAATTTTTTGCATTGTTCTGTAATGGCGTCTGATTCTCTTTCACATATTGTAACTGAAAAGCTTGGCAAGAATAACTTCCAGGCATGGAAGTTTAGAATGACGAATTTCCTTATGGGAAAAGGATATTGGGAATTTGTTGCAGGAAATGAAGAAGAACCAGTTCTTCCTGATGTTCCCAATCAACAGCAAATGCAGGCATTTAAAGCATGGCATGAGAGAGCTAGGAAAGTTATGTACTGGCTGTCTATCAGTATTTCAGACTCTATGATTGTGCATATTCAGGATGCAAGTACGCCAAAGGAGGCATGGGATACTTTGTCAAAAATGTATAGCACAAATATGCAAGCCAGGAAAATGCAGCTCAAGCAAGAGTTGCATAATGTGCAAAGAGAAAATATGAGCATCAATGACTACCACATGAAGGTGAAGAAGATTGTAGATGCACTTACTTCCATTGGGTCGCCAGTGGAAGATGATGATTTAGTTTCTGTGACCTTGAATGGTTTAGGAAAGGATTATGCACAGTTTCGGACATCCATTTCAGTTCGTGAAAGATTTTCTGATTTTGAGGAGTTGATTGCTCTTCTAATTTCTGAGGAGCAGAGAAATGGTGGTGCATCTTCTTCAGGAGGAACTTCCAAAGAAACTGTCTTCTACTCAAATGCTAGAAGAGGTAGAGGCAGAGGTAGAGGAGGCCGATTTGGAGGCTATGGTAGAAATCAGAATATGCAGCAAAGTCAAGAAAACCAGTCCTATGGAGGAGGACGTGGTAACTCTAGAGGCAGGGGGAGCCAAAGAGGTCGTGATGGATGGCAAAGAGGCCAAAATACAAACAGTAATGTTGAATGCTACTACTGTGGTAAAATGGGTCATATGGCTAAAGACTGCTATAAAAAGCGGAATGACATCATGAATGGAAAACCGCAACAAGAAAATTATGCATCTTCTAGTAGACAGGGTGATGACATAAATGAGCATTTGTTTATGGTGCAGCACATGAACAATTCTGTGACAAGTGCAGAAGAAAGCAACGATGTGTGGTATGTTGACTCAGGTGCATCAAACCACATGATAGGTCATGCAGAATGGATGGAGGATGCAAGGAAAATGGAAAAACTAGGATTTGTGGAGACTGGTGATGATACTGCACATCCTATTGTGCAGATTGGAAAAATTCCTTTGTCTATGCAAGATGGGAAAAAGAAATACCTGTCCAATGTATTTCATGTCCCGAATATCACCAAGAATCTGGTTTCTGTTGGTTAAATGGTTGAGTAGGGCTTGCAGGTCAGATTTAATCCTCATGGATGCTTTGTTGAGGATATGAAAAATAAAGGTCGCTTGATAGCAAAAGGAAAGAAGAAGGGCAGAATGTTTATGTTGGATGCAGACATGTCTGAATTGAGTTCAACAATGTTTGCACATGGGACCGGTGTAGTTGCAGATATTGATATCTGGCATAAACGCATTGGTCATGTTAATGTACAACGACTTAAATCAATGCATGCCCAAAATATTGTTGCAGGATTGCCTAAATTCAAGGTTGTAGAAATGCATAAGGTATGTGAAGCCTGTCAGTTTGGAAAACAGGCAAGGAAACCATTTCCTAGACATGTTCAAGAGAGTAAGAAGCCATTGGAATTAATCCACTCTGATGTGTGGACTACTAAAGCTGCGTCTCTTGGAGGCTGTCATTATTTTGTCACTTTTATTGATGACTATAGCAGAAAAGTTTGGGTGTATTTTATGAAGAAGAAAAGTGAAGTGTTTGGGCATTTCAAAACTCTTAAAGCTATGGTTGAAAAAGAAACAGGTCTGCAAATAAAATGCCTAAGGTCAGATGGAGGGGGAGAGTACCTCTCAAATGAGTTTGCAAGGTTCTTGCAGGAGCATGGCATAAAGTAGCAATATTCATGTAGTCATACCCCACAACAAAATGGAATTGCAGAAAGGAAAAACAAGCATATTGGAGAGGTATCTCGTGCCATGCTCAACGAAAAAGACTTGCCTGATTTTTACTGGGCTGAAGCAGTTGCTACAGCAGACTACATAATGAACAGGACTCCCACTGCAGCAATACATGGGATGACTCTAGAGGAGAGGTATACTGGTAGGAAACCATATATTTCTCATTTGAAAATTTTTGGTTGCATTGCCTATGTGCATGTGCCAGATGAGTTGAGATCCAAGTTGGATCCAAAAGCTGAGAAGTGCATCTTTATTGGTTACTCTATGTAGCAGAAAGGGTATAGATGCTACAACCCTTCTACTCGTAAGTTTACAGTGAGCAGAGATATTGTTTTTGATGAGATGAGTAGCTGGTATAAACCAGTAAATGTGATTGATAATGTAGATGCACAAAATGGTAATGCTGCACAGAATTCACAGCAGCAGTCACAAAATATTAGTGGACCTGGAGTGTCCTCTAGCAGTGGTTCACATTCTTCGCCATGGACAGGCAGATTGAGATCAGGAGAATCTTCTCAAAGCAATGCAGATAGTGGTATGCAGGTATCACGAAAAGGAAAAGAGAAGGTAGATCGGCCCATGTTTGATGTGAATGCAGGTCACTCTTTTGTGGATGGTGAATCCAGTGGCTCAGAACAGAGCATTGATGATGAGTTGGGTATTCCTTCTATTGTTACACCTGGAGTAAGGACGACCAGGGATGTTTTGAGAGCACCTGGGAGTGAACCTATTTTGCGTAGGTCTACGAGAGCTAGGTATCCTGTGGATAGGCTGAAATATGATGGATTTACAACCATTCACTATGCATATATGGTCAAAGTGATACAGGAATCAGAACCCACTTCTTTTGAGCAAGCCATGGGAAAAAAAAAATGGGAGAAAGCCATGGATGAAGAAATGGATGCCTTGGAAGCAAATGCTACATGGGAGTTAGTACCTTTGCCTAAAGGTAAGAATGCATTTGGCTGTAAGTGGGTTTATAAGGTGAAGCACAATGCAGATGGTTCTGTGAACAGATACAAGGCAAGATTAATAGTCAAGGGGTATACACAAACATATGGCATTGACTATGAAGAAACATTCAGTCTGGCTGCAAGGATGGCAACCGTAAGAGTAGTCATTGCTATGGCTGCATCAAAGGGATGGTCTTTACATCAGATGGATGTAAAGAATGCCTTCTTGCATGGTGATTTGCAAGAAGAGGTCTATATGGAGCAGCCACCAGGTTATGTGCATGCTGTTCATCCTGAGTTTGTTTGCAGGTTGAAGAAAGCCTTGTATGGCTTGAAGCAAGCACCTAGAGCATGGTCTGACAAGATAGGACAGTATCTTGTCACTATTGGCTTTCAGATTTCCAAGGCAGATTTCTCACTTTATGTGAGAAAAACACAGAAATGTATTATGTTGCTTGTCATTTATGTTGATGATTTGATTATGACAGGTGACAGTGATGAAGATATCCTTCATGTGAAAATGCTATTGAGCAAAAGTTTGAGATGAAGGATTTGGGAGAGTTGCGTTATTTCTTGGGCATTGAGGTGATTAGATCACCAAGTGGGATACAGCTCTTGTAGAGGCAGTATGGATTGGACATGCTGTCCAAATATGGGATGATAGGCTGTAAGCCTATTTCAGTTCCTTTGGAGTAGAATGTGAAGCTGAGCGCAGATGTAGGTGAGCTTTTGGAAGACCCTACTATGTACAGACGCATAGTAGGAAGTTTGATTTATATAACTATTACTAGGCCAGATTTGAGCTATGCTGTTGGATTGGTAAGTCAGTTTATGCAGGCTCCAAGGAAACCGCATTTGGATGCGGCTAGACGCATACTCAGGTATGTGAAGTCCACATTGTAGTATGGACTATTTTATGAGACTAGGGTTCAGATACAGCTGCATGGATACACTGATGCTGATTGGGCTGGTAGTATTTCTAATAGACGATCTACCAGTGGATATGTGTTCTCTTTTGGGAGTGCTGCAGTCACTTGGAGCAGCAAGAAAACAGCCTACAGTTGCCTTGTTGAGCACAGAGGCTGAGTACAGGGGTGCAGCAATGGCTGCATGTGAGGTAGCTTGGTTGTATAAGCTACTTTATGATATGCATCAGCCTACAGATGGGCCAGTTGTCATTTATTGTGACAACATGAGTAGTATACACTTGGCAAATAACCCAGTCTATCATGCTAGAACAAAGCACATTGAGGTGCATTATCACTATGTGCGGGAGAGGGTTTTACTAGGTCTTATTGATCTAGTTTATGTCAGCACAGAGGATCAAGTAGCTGACATATTCACGAAGGCATTGGGCGTAGAGAAGCTGCGCAAGTTCAGAGACCTGCTTGGTGTGCAGGAATTGGGATTGAGCTCGAGGGGGAGTGTTGAGATATCGAGCTCCACTCGTGATATGCCAGGTGACCGCTATGCATTTATGTCACCGACTTGTCAGTTGCAGATGCGGTTGGTACACCGCCCACGAATAATAGCTACATGATAGCTATCCTTATCTACTCTAGTTCGTGGCTCAGTTAGTATGCCACCTTAGTTAGTTGAGTTTGGTTTGAGACCCATATATAGGGTTCTTCTATTTCCTTGTACTTGAGTTCTTTTGGCTTACACAACTAAGAAGAGGAAAACTGTTTTCAGCCTCCACCTTTGTGTGTATTCCCCCATTGCGCAAGCAAGAAAGCTACAAGTGAGACTCCTTCCTTTTCACAATCTTGACAGCTGGGTCTACCAATTCAAAAGGATGTAATGATGATTTCAAAAATGACTGATGATAGCCTAAGATAACTGAAAGGAATGGTAATGCAAGTCCATGTGATGATTGCTAATATTAAGTCCTTATGTGTCGGTTTTAAGGAATTGGACAAGAAGATGGTGAATGACTATTATTTTTTTCTCTTTATCGATCAAATTTTGGATTAGTTGGCAGGGCGAGAGATATACTATTTCATAGACTATTTTGTGGGTTATGATTAGATGGCCATTACTAAGGATAATAAGTTAAAAATGACATTCATTACAATTCTTAGTAGTTTTGCATACCATCTGATGGCTTTTGGCCTATGTAAAGCTCCTAGGTCTTGGTAAAGAATGGATGACAAGACATTTGCCGATATATTCCCTAAGGGGTTGAAGATTTTCATAGATGATTTGGGGGCGGCTACCATGACTCGTTAGAGACAGTTGATTGTTCTACGGCATGCTTTGAGCAATGTCATGAGTATTGCATAGCGCTAAATCCTTGAAAGTGTGTATTTGAGGTGCCTTATGGTTTGCTACTGGGTCATATGAGTGCAGTTGGTATTGCCACACCAATCTTGAAAAGGTGCTTATTATTGTGGCCCTGAGTCCACCCACTTTCCCTAGGGAAGCTCACAGTTTTGTTTCATTTACGGGATATTATCGTCAATTTATTAATTCATTAACTCAACATTCATTACCCTCCTTGACAAATCTTTTATCTCACAACCATGTTTTTTAATGGACAAAAGTATGAAAAATGGCATTCAAAGATGTCAAAATGGAATTATCAAAGCACTAGTTTTGAAAGCTCCAAAAATGGCTTTTCTATATATTTACAACTGTGACATGGTGTAGTATTAGCTATTGTCTATCCTAATTTTGGGAGGTGCAACTTTATCATCCCATTGTATTCGCAAGCCGAAAGTTAGGAATCTCAAAGATTTGTTATAGCTATTTGGAGAAGGTTTGCTTGGCTATGGTCTTTACCACCAAGAAGTTTAGAAATTATATTCTTTATAAGAAGGCAGTGTTCTTTACCAAGGCAAAGGGATTGCACTTATTACTGAACAAGCTTCAACCCCCCGATCACCCTGCCAAGTGATTGATTTCTTTGCAGGAGTTTTATTATGAGATTAGGAGTAAGCCACCAAAGTTGCAGGGTATTGTAGAGTGCCTAGTAGATTTTGGTGAGTCTAAGGAATGTGTTAAAATACGCGAGATCTAGAGCATGGTAGATGTGGAAGCTATGGAGGTTGAAAGAGGAAAAGGAAAATCATGAAGACATTGACCCTGACAAGGACAAATTGTTACACAAGTGAATTAGGTTTTAAGATTGAGATTTGGACTCAAAAACACAATCTTTTGTATTGACAGTGACATGACACTTTATTAGAAAGAAAGAGTACTATCATTGCATTAGAAAAAGAGTGCAAGTACAATGTTTTATAGGAATTGAGTGGTGGTACTTTCTCCTACTGTGCATATGGGATTCTAGTCCTAAGCCCTCACTGCTCCTCACAAAGGGACTGAAGTAGGTGTAATTGCAAATATTTCAACACCCCTCCTCAATCACAACCAGAAGTACAAGCGTATAGAGACTTTAGTGAAAGCAATACCTGCAAAGTGTGGGCACACCATAAACATGGAAAAACACTAGAGGCTGTCGCAGAAAAAGGCTAAGTGTGGGTACCACAAACATGATGGACATCCAGAGGCTATAGCAATGGCCTCACAAAGTGTATAGAGGCTGTAGTACAAGGCTAACTGAGGAGTTTACAAGTTTATGTTTGAGAGGCATTAGGGATAGAAAATAAAAAACTAAAAATGTCTATCCGAATAAAAGGATTGATGAGGTTTGTCCTTCTCTTGGTGGTCTTCTTCTTTGATTGCAACTAAATAGGCCTTTTGGGACCTCTTTCTGGCATGGCAAAACTTCTCGATGTGTCCGGTCCTTTCGTAGGATTCACATAAGAGCTGATCCTTTTTACCTTTGTACATGTTGCCAACATATAATGCATGTTCATCTCTAGAGGTACTTGGTTCTTCATTAGTTTTTAGCTTCTTTTCCTCCTCTAATAGTGATGCCTGGATATCAACAAGTTTAAGGTTTGGCATATTAATTAGAGTTGTTGATACATAATTATATTCAGGAGGCAAACTCTTACGTAGAACATCGATGCAAACATCTTCTTCCATTTTAATGTTGATTCCTGCAAGTTGGGTTAGAAGTCCTTTCAAGTAATTTAGATACATGGCAAAGTGATGTGCTGGACTTCATTTCAAGCCTAAAAAACTCAATAAGGAGACCATACTTTAATGATTTAGACTGTGCACCCAACAAAGTGTCAAGTCTCTTCCATGTATCCTGTGAAGTCTCATAGTTATCCACATGGTGGATATAGTTATCATCTAGCTCCAATTTGATAATGTCTTGAGCCTTATCATCATTCTTTTACCAAGTGATAGCAAGATCCGCATCATGAGGCTTCTTTTCTTTTCCAATGGTAATGGCCCAAAGGCCCTTCTTCATCAGGATGAGTTTGATGCGGGTTTGCCAGGTGTGAAACTCGACTCCTTTGAAGCGACCACTTGGAGAGTCTTTGCCCATGTTAGAATTGTGGGAACAACAACAAAATCAAGTTAAGAATTATTAGATTTGAGCAGTAGAAGAGTTGGTTGAGATGTGTCAAAAGATACAAGTGCTAAGAGCACTAAATGAGTGTCAATAGACACTATGTTTCTTCCTTGAGTCTTCCAAATCTGTAAAATCCTTCAAGTTCTTTCAAATATGAATCTTCCCCTTCTTGATTTGATGCTTGGATAGTAGATTGGAGTGGTAGTGGGTTGTTTCAGTGGCAGAAGAGAGAAAATGATGAGATTTTTTAGCTTCAGTGAAGTTTGGCTATGGAGTCACAGTTAGGGTTTCTGAGGGAAGCTTGGTTTTTTTGACATTGTAGGAGCTAAACTTGATCATTTTGAAAACTTTTTTTAATGAAAATGTATCTCTCTTCATGATCTACTAAAGCCCCATGATGATGCTCAAGATTGATGCCTAATTCAAGCGTGCAAGGCGGACGACAACAACATGCGCAATTTTTGTCAGTTTTCCATGATTTCATCAATGCTGGTCATAGCGTGCATCAATCTCGATGTTTGTTGTAATAGGATGGAGTGCCTGATATTGAGAAAGATTTCCCTAGAAGACATCATGATCAATGGTGGCCTGTAGTGAGAGATCCACAAGCTCCAAGATTCCTAGGTACTGTCTGGCTATGGAGGGCACAAAACAGAACTTGAGAAAATTGACAATGCTGAGTAGTGGATGGGGCAATGTCAAATTTTGAAATGATATAGAGAAGCATTAGTAGCAGGGGAACATTTTCTAGAAGGAAGCTTGGTAAGATTTGGCATGTGGAGTGAGATACAATTACTTCAATCTCACAGGGTGCTGTTGGCTATGGCAGCCATGAAGGAAAGCTTGAAGGTGGAGATGGAAAGTGAGTTCATAGATTGAGGCTGAGCTGAGTAGAGATGGACCAGAGGTGAAGATCTAATAAAGCAAGCTAAGCCATGCTCAGCTGCGCTTTGATACCATGTTAAAACACGCGGGCTCTAGAGCATGGCAGATGTGGAAGTTATGGAGGTTGAAAGAGGAAAAGGAAACTCACGAAGACATTGACCTTGATAAGGACAAATTGTTACACAAGTGAATTAGGTTCCAAGATTGAGACTCGGACTCATAAACACAATATTGTGTATTGACAATGACATGACACTTTACTAGAAAGAAATAGTACTATCATTGCATCAGAAAAAGAGTGCAAGTACAATATTGTGTATTGACAATGACATGACACTTTACTAGAAAGAAATAGTACTATCATTGCATTAGAAAAAGAGTGCAAGCACAATGTTTTATAGGAATTGAGTGGTGGTACTTTCTCCTACTGTGCATATGGGATTCTGGTCCTGATCCCTCACTGCTCCTCACAAAGGGACTAAAGTAGGTGTGATATTTCAATAGAATGGGCTATTAGTGACTATGAGGACTTATGAAAAATTGATGCAACCTCTATTTCGTCACGGTATGAGTCCATTATGTATTATCTATCAGCAAGAAACCTCTATTTCGTCACGGTATGGGGGGCCATGGGGTGGGCAGGTGGGGGGAAGGGGTGGGGGGAAAGGGTGGGGGCCCATGGGCGCATACCCCCGTCCCGTGCGAGTGCGCGGGGCGGGGTAAAAAAATTTGCCGTGACGGGATTGAAATGGCGCGGGGAAGACGGTACGGGTTACGCGGACACGACCGGGGCGCGTGGAGACGCGTAAAATCGAAAACGCGCGTTCATGCGCAAAACGGGCGCGAGAAAAAACGTAAAAATAAAGAAAAATTAATAACTCCCAATCCGGACGTCAAAACGAAATAGCGTAAAAACAAAAAGTGGGCAGGACGACAGGGGGGAAACAAGGAAAATACGGGACGGGGGTTCCGGGAGGAGTAAAGGGCGGTCACGTGCAAAAAACACAAAAAACGAACAAAAAACGCAATTTAAAAATTAATATCGAAAGATCTGTCCATCGAAATGAAGTGCAGAAAAAAGGAAAACTGTGCAGAAAGATGTGCCCGACAATCCTATCACATCAAAACATAATTCCGACTGAGATAAGACGCGTTCACATGGGAAAAACCCAAAAAAAAACCCGAAAATGGGATCGGAAATTAATAGCGGACAACCCATTCACCGGAATGACATGCAGTAAGAAGGAAAAATGTCCGCAGAAAGGGGTGGCACAGGGTTATCACATTAAACCGCAGTTCCGGTGGAAGTAAGAGGGGTTCACATGTGAAAAACTCCAAAAATACTCCCGAAAAGTCATTTAAAATTTAATAAGTAAAATTCCAAAATTCGAAAAAGGGTGGAGGAAAAAGGAAAAAGGTGGGAGAAGGCACAGGGGACACGGCTATCAAATCAAATTGGAATTCCGATGCAAATAGGGCAGGTTCACATGGAAAAATGTCAAAAATACACACGAAAAAGTCTTAAAAAACCGAAAAATTAATAACGGTCAAACCATGTATCGAAATGATGTGGAATAAAAAGGAAAAATGTCAGGGGAAAAGTGGAGGTCAGAGCTATGACATCAGATCACGGTTCTGAAGCAAGAAAAGCGCGTTCACATGGAAACCCGGCTAAATTGCACAAAATGCTTCAAAAATTAATAACTCAAAAATCGTGCACTGGAACAGGGGTAGGTAAAAAGGAAAAATGGACCGTTCAATGGGAGAAACAGGGTTATAAGGTTGGATGGGGACTTTGGTGAACGTAGGGTGCATTCACATGGAAGGACCTCAAAATCAGGGAATGAAGGAAAACTGCAGGGGAACAGCCCCAAGGGTGGGTGGAACATAACCGGATGGGTGGACAGGGATCCCATTAGGGTAAAAGCAAGGCAAGGCATTCATGCATGAACAGGGTAAGGCATATGCAGAAGGGTATGCAATGTAGATGCGCAGGGACGCATCCCCACACTTAAGACCTTAACGGATAGGGTTAACAGAGCAACAGGGACCTAGGACCACGCCATAGACCATCCACTAACGTCCCCACACTTAAAATATGAACGTCACGAAGAACCCGAAGTGTAGGGTTAGAAAAACTTGGCCCGTTTCGTCAAGAATCAAGGTTGAGTGTCGACGGCACGTCCAGTGTGGTTGTCGGCGCTGGAGGGACCAAGGCATCTTCTTGGCACACGTCCGTCATGGAAGGGACCACGCGGCAGCACCCAGGGAGGTAACTGATGGAAGGAATCACAGGAAATTTGTCGATGATGAGGGATATTGCACTCAACTCACAATCACTCAATTGGAATGAAAGAACAGTCACTCGCCCCATGACTGATATCACTCGAAGCAGCATGATTAAAATCCATATCTCATACCCGGTTGAGGAATCGACAAGGGGGGAATGGTGCAGAAGGAGTATGCCAGGGTGCACAGTTGATGGTGCATTAGTGCATCCAACCCGTCTGGCATAAGTGCAAGGAGGAAGGCAAGGGAGCCTTATGGTGCAATGTACAGAACAGGGTGATGTGTCTTGTGAGGACGGTAAAGACCCATCCCGTGGGTGCACAGGGAAACTGGAACATACCTGACTCCAAGTGTCGTAACGTCCCTCAATCTCACCTCT
Source organism: Lygodium microphyllum (assembly GCF_053477565.2). Lineage (NCBI taxonomy): Eukaryota > Viridiplantae > Streptophyta > Polypodiopsida > Schizaeales > Lygodiaceae > Lygodium > Lygodium microphyllum. The sequence goes on along the minus strand of NC_141162.1, from coordinate 100,900,987 downwards.
CGGTAAATGATTGAAGAAACTCCAGTCACACTCAACCCACCCCCTGTCTCACACTCTGTGGATAGATACAAGAGGGCAGCCTTTTCCTGAAACCCATTGATGTAATCCTCACGGTCACTTGTGCAAAGGGTGTATGCCTTGTGCACATTTGATGGTGCAACTGTGCATCCCGCCCTGTGCCGGCATACGGTGCGAGAAGGAAGGCAAGGGAACCTTATGGTGCAGTGCACAGAAACAAATTGTGCTTTGTGCATTGAGAGGCCCATCCCGTGCGTGCAACACTTCATTCACACTTCTCACCTCTCATTCAATTTGAAGGAAAAAGACTGGTCTCTCGCCCCACCCCCTGTCTCACTCTCTGTTGATAGATACAGAGGGCAACCGTACTCACTTCCCCATCCGGTTAGGATGAAAGCTCACATCACTCGATTGGTTGTCGATGAAGATCGCGTCATCAGTTGTTGAAGAGGCGTACCCAGGGAGGTAGCCATCAAATCGAACATTGTATTGGATAGGAACATGTCGTCTGCTGGAGGACAGGTAGTCACTTTGCAAAGAGACCCAGGACACAGCGTACCAAGGGAGGCAGCTTCGGAATTGGATCCTGAGAATATCAATTAATGAATCTCTTGCTGGACTGCTGGGTGTTGCCACCTTTTCCACAGCCAGCTTCCCGCCCAAGGGTGTTTACCACCTTTTCTTGGAACGAGGCCTGCTATGACAGGGAATTGCTTCCTTTTCTCTCATAGCAGATTTGTTTTTTTTTTTTCTCTCCTTTTTCTTTTTCTTGTTTTCCCCTATTCCTGAGGGTGTTTCCACCTTTTCCCGAAGAATAGGTCGGCATGACAGGGACCTAAGTCCTTTTCTCCCATGACCGATATGTTTTGTTGTTTTTTTTTTCTTTTTTTCTTTTTTCTGCAAAGTGAGCAAGGGAATGGTAGAAAGACCATTTGTTAGAACCCACCTCGCCACTGTCGCTGGTGAAAAATAGAGGATAAGAAATCAAGACTGGAAGGGGGTTTGGAGGGGACAAAGGGTTGCGCCCTCTTCATCAGAAATGATTGAAGAACGGCTATCAAAAGTAGCATCATAAGAAGTACAGTGCTGTGCCAACGAGGGAAAGGATCACATGACCGTAATTGTCAAGATCCCCAAGGAGGGAAGTATTTCTTTAGGCGATATCCATTGATCAGAAAGGGATCATCAGAGGCATCCAGGGTCTGTACTTGAACAGAGCCATTAGGGTTGACTGCAAGTACTTTATAGGGGCCCATCCACCGCTACTGGAGCTTGCCAGGAAACTTGCCAAAGCGTGAATCATAAGCTAGGACCAAATCACCTTCTTTGAACTCTTTGTGCTTGATGAAACTGTCATGGTAAGCCTTGCGTCGAGCTTGCGTGGCTTCCATGCACTGTAGAGCCATCCGACGAATTTCGTCCAAACATTCCAAGTGCAGGAGACGACGTTGCAGTGAATCATCATCCCCCAAACGCTCTTTGATAGCCACTCTCAAAGAGGGTAGTTCCAATTCAACAGGAAAAACTGCTTCTGTACCATACACCAGCTGGAAAGGTGTCTGTCCCGTTGCTGCTTTATGGGAGGTTCTGTACGCCCAGAGGGCCTCTGTAAGTCGATCATCCCAATCACGACGATGTGCAGCAATTGTTCTTGTCAGAATCGAGCAGAGGATGCGATTGGTGACTTCGACTTGGCCGTTGGCTCTGGGGTAATAAGGAGTGGACTTGCGATGGCGGATCTTATACAACTCTGTCAACTCTTCCATGACTTTGTTAAGGAAATGAGTGCCTCTGTCACTTACCAGCTCTAAGGGACTGCCAAAACGGGTGATGATATTCTCGTGCATGAACAGGGCTACGCTGTTACCATCGTCCCGCTTTAGGGCTTTAGCTTCACACCACTTTGTGACATAATCCGTACATACGAGGATGTATCGGTTCTATTTCCTTCTGGTGGGAGGGTCGATCGGACCTACGAAGTCAATACCCCACTTCTCAAACGGCTTCAACGGAAGGATAGGTTGCAATGGCATGGCACTTGTCTTGGTGGGTTTCCCCATTCTTTGACAAGCATCACATCTTTTACAGTAATCATAGGAATCTTTGTGAATTGCAGGCCACCAATATCCTGCTAGCAGAGCCTTCCTGGCCGTAGCTTCTCCTGCGAAGCGACCTCCACATGGCTCGTCATGGCAAGCCTTCAGAACAATCCCAATCTCATCTCCTGCAACACATCTTCTGAGTACTTCATCTTTGCCTTTCTTGTACAGTGCACCGCCTAGCAGGGTGTAGGGGGCTGATTCCAGCATGAGCTTCTTCCTTTCCCGACTAGAAATACCAGGAGGGTACTGTTGGGTTGCCAGCAGATTGGCAATGTCTGCATACCAGGGAGTTACAGTTTCTACCAAGAATAGGGAAGCATCAGGGAGGTCTGGATCATCTTGCTCCTCGTCTGCAGTTTGTGGGATACGCGACAGATGATCAGCCAGAACATGGGAACGACCAGGCTTAGTAATCACCTCAAAGTCGAACTCCTGGAATAAAAGGAGCCATCTCATCATTCGTCCTTTCACATCCGCTTTGTTCATTAGGAAGGATAGGGCCTCATGATCCACATAAAATTTAAAATGGGTAGATAGGAGGTAATGGCGAAACTTCTCCAGGGCAAACACCATTGCCAAGCACTCCAGCTCGGTCACTGTATAGTTCCGTTCCCTATCAGTGACTTTTCGGCTTGCATAATAGATTGGTTGATCCAACTTCGAGGAGCCCTTTTGGCAGAGGACAGCACCTAAACCTTCAATTGATGCATCAGTGTGTACATGGAACTCTTTCGTCCAATCAGGAGGTTGCAGAATGGGTGCCTCTATCAGACACTGCTTCAGAGTGTGAAAGGCTTTGTCACATTCTTCTGTCCAAGTAAACTCTGCATCTTTCCTCAGAAGCTTGTGCAAGGAAGTTGCCTTTGTTGCAAAATGGGCTATGAACCTTCTGTAGTAACCCACATGACCTAAGAATCCCCTCAATTGTTTGAGGTTGGTGGGTTCTGTCAGAGCTGCGATCTTTTCGATCTTTGCAGGGTCTGTTGATATCCCTTGTGCAGAGACAATGTGGCCCAACAGAACTCCAGAAGAAACCCCAAAGATGCATTTGTCGGGGTTGAGGGAAATCCCATACTCCCGGCATCGGTCAAAGCATTGTTCCAGATGTTCCCAGTGTTCACAAATCAAACTATAGACACAAAAGTCATCCAAATATACCTCAATAAAGTCGTGCAGATGATTTTGAAATGCGGCCATCATGACTCGTTGAAAAGTAGTAGGGGCATTGCAGAGCCCAAATGGCATCACTCGGTAAGCGTAGGTCCCCCATTCTGTGGTGAAGGTTGTTTTGGATTGGTCTTCTTCTGCGATTTGGACTTGGTTGTATCCGCTGAATCCATCCAAAAGAGAATAAAGCTCATGTCCTGCCACTGTGTCCAACAGTTGGTCTGTGAAAGGGATAGGAAAGTGATCCTTCTTCATCTTGGAATTAAGCTTTCGAAAATCCACACATATTCGCAATTTGCCATTCTTCTTGGGTACAACCACGATGGGTGAAACCCATTCACTGTTTGCCACTGGATAGATGAACTCGGCTTCCAGAAGCTTCAGCAGCTCCGCTTTCACCAATGTGGAATAATTCGGGTTCATTCGCCTCTGTCGTTGCCGTACTGGCTTGGCATCAGGTTCCAAGTCAATATGATGTTGACATATTGTGGGATCAATCCCCTTGAGGTCTTTGTAAGACCATGCAAACACGTCCAAATTTTCTTTCAACAAGTTGTATAAGGTTGACAACTCCTCTTCTGGGAGACTGCTACCCACCTTCAAGTGGCGTTCAGTGCCTTCTGCATCCACAAAGGTTAACTGCCTTTCACTTTCTACTTCACGGATGAAGGTTCCACAAACTGCTTCGGGGTAGAGATCCGACTCCTTCAAGGGAGTGGTGTCCTCTTCTGATGTCCCACTAGAACCAATTTCTTCTTTTGGTGGAGACTTAGGTTGCTCCTCGAGATGTTTAAATGGAATTAAAGCCGTTTCGGGCTTGGTTTCAAAATTAATTACCTCTTGGCTTGAAGACTCATCTTCTGATGACGCATCCTGGAACGCCACATAACATGGACCCTCTGATTTCTGTTGGGTTTGTGGGACTGGTGCTTGTTGGCACGGTGCATCATCATCATCTTTCTTTGGCAAAGATGGGTTAGGACGGCAGGAGCCACACTTAAAAGACGGCTTGCTCTTCTTAATCCATTTCTTATAAAGGTTTTGCATATGAGAAGATCCATTTACCAGACCAAATGGTACCATCGCCATTCTGTCCCATAGCATGAGCTCATCGGCTTCTGATACTTCTGGAACTTCTTCCTCAAATGTATCCTCTTCAGGTGGGATAGACTCTTCTGGCTCACTTTCATCACCTTCTTCGTCCATATCATATTCATCCTCTTCTGTCTCTGTCTCTGTCTCTATGTCTGCTTCTGCTTCTGCTTCTGTTTCCGCTTCTGTAGGAGCTCTGTAACAGAAGAACAGATTCTCTGTTTCCTCTCCTGCTTCTGTCTCTGTTTCTGCTATGGCCATATAACAGGGAGAGCAGTACATCCATGCTTCTATCTCACTGTCAGAAGTGATTTCAGAAGTCATTCCTGGTTCAGGCAGGAAGTATTCACCCATTGATAATGGCTTTGCATCTTTTGGAAGTCGGCTTATAGTATCCACTGTTAAGGAATGTGCCACTGTTTTCTTGGGAAGGATCTGTTTTATAGCATCTTCGTCTGCTGATGTTCCATCTGTAGCCTCATTAGGGGAATCAGAAGATAATTCCAAGGAGGTGGATCCATGTCCTTTTTGAGAACCATACAGTTTCAGCACCACTTTGTTGGGTCCTCTACCCAAGGTCAAAGTTCCTTTAAACCAATCCGTCCTTGCTCGGGCTTCAAAAAGCCATGGTTTGCCTAGTAACAGAGGATAGGATGTACCATAAGAGTTTGGCTTCACCACCAAATAGGTCAGCCAATAATCTTTTCCAGCCACTGTAGTCTTCACATATGGGAGAATGCCCAAAGGCTTGATTCTACTCTGATCCGCCAGTCTGATGAGCCATTGGGTTGGTTGCACACCTTGTAGGCCTAGATCCTTCATTGTCACATCCGTCATAATGTTCACTGATGAACCACCATCAATCAGTGCATTTGAAATAAAGCAACCTTCTATCCATACACCAGTCTCTGGAGTACCCGGATCTAGAAAAGCATTAGCCACATCCACTTCTTTTACAGGCTCTGGAGCCTTGTTGGACTTTGTCACTATTGAGGGAGCAATCCTTAAACCACGTCTTTTTGTCAGTATACTTTTGAACCTTTTCCGGCAACTGGGGGACAACATCAATAATTGTCGGAATGTGAGGTTTGGTCTAAAGGTATCTAGATCTTTAACTAGATCGTATTCCTTAATAGGATCCACTGGCTTCTCTAACCGGTTAGGGAATGGAGCAACACCCATTTTCATTTTCCCTCTTTCTTCCATCAGAGGAATTATAGGAACTTCTTCTGCCACTTGTGGCACTTCCTCCTCTTCTGTATCCTGGACCTCTGGTCCTGCCTCTGTAACTGTCTCTGTAACTCTCTGTGGTACTGTAGGGCTCTGTACGGCACTGTTAGGCTCTGTTCTGTTTTGTTCTTCTGGTGGAAGATTGAACTTCACTGTTCTGGCAGGAGGGTTATTTTCTTTTTGGATAGGTGGTTCCTTCTGCTTTGCACGCGTGATGGCAGCAACTTCCAATTCCACTAAATTGGAGGTAGGCTCTTGGGCCTTGGATGGACTATCAGTAGCACTGTTTTTCGCTGGGGCTGGACTTGGGCAGTCTTTTGCAGTGTGGCCTTCTCCTTTGCATCGACTGCATAAAGGCTTGTAATCCACTGACCTTCGAGGATTTGGACAATTTGGTGAGATGTGTCCCTTTTCTCCGCATCTGTAACACTCCACTTCTGATCTCTGACCACCGCCAGATTGTCTTCCTCTGTAACTTTGAGAAGGAAATCTTCTGGGTCCGAAATTAGGACCAAACTCTCTAGGCTTGGGTCCAATATCTTGTGTTGTCATTTTGGATTTCAACAAGTTGAATCTTGCGTCTTCTTCCTTTCTTCTCCTATCATGCATCTCCTTCAGAGAGCAAATGTCCTCTGTATGATTCTTCCGCAAACAGTAGGAACAGAAGGCCCCAGGAATGGTGGGTTTTCGTGTACATTCAGTGGCTAAATGGCCTGCTTGATGACACTTACCACACCAAGTGTTTGACCGCATCACATCTCTTCCTGCTCCTGCAACGTTGGATATGCTAGCGGTATTCACTTTCAACGTCTGTAGTTGCTCTGTAATCACATCCATCAACTCCTTTTTAATGTTTGCAACTGAGTTGGATAAATAATCCTTCAAGCTTTCTCCTCCGGACGTACTGGCAAGAGGGTTTTGAGGAGTCTCTGTAATCACTGCATAAACTGGTTGGGCTGGTACAGAGGGGTCTCTGTTCTGGTTCTGATTCAGTGCTCCTGTTTGAACTGTTGGCTGTTGACTCCAGTTGGTAGGGTTCCACTGTTGCTGCTGATTTGGCATTGAGGAAATTGGTTGGGACCATTGTTGTTGTGGTTGAGCCATCATTTGAGGCATGGATTGTGGCCACTGTGAATTTGGTGCACTGTACTGTGATACCGAGGGCATCTGTTGGTAGGGATAGGGAACAGTCCCTGGGATTGCATTTGGTGGGTACATCATTCCTGGCACCAGAGGAGGTAGGACTCCTCTTCTTGTATTCATTGCTAGTCTAGCTTCCACTTCATCGTACAGTCTTGCACCTTCTGTTGCAGCTTGCAGGGTGGCTGGTCTTTGCAGCTCCACAAACTTACGGACTTCTGGTTGTAATCCTCTGAGAAACACTCCCTTCTGAATGCCATCATCTAGATTATGGTTAGTCCATCTCTTCAGGATGGATTCCATTCGTGAGACATAAGCTTCCACTCTTTCTCCAGAGGATTGACTTAGGTTCATAAATTCCTCTCGCATCCGCTCTTCAAAACCTTCACGCCTGAATTTAGTGAGGAAGGCCAACTTTAGGTCGTCCCATGTGCCAAAAGTTCCTACTGCTTGTCTCTCATACCACTGAAACGCCGCGCCCTTGAAAGTGGCGGGGAATATCGCTAACCAATGCTCAGGGGTTCTGGCATTGTTAGCCACACACGCTACCATAAACTCTGCTACATGAAGATCGGGGTCTTCATTGTACTCTCCCTTAAAAACTGGCAATGGGACTACATTCGCTGGTCTGTCATCAATATTTCCAGGACGGATCTGGCTTGGAAGTGGACCTCCAGCAGGAGGAGGAAGGGCTTGATGTGCCATTGGGACTTCTGTAAAGAGTTCCGCAAGGGCGTCAAAGGCGGCTTCTGCTGCGAGCTCGCTCTCGGCTCTGATTTTTGCTTTCTCTCTTCTCATGTATCTCTGGACTCGTTCTAACGCTTGCCTTTTTATTGTGTCATTCATCAGGGGGTTGGCTCCACTATGTTGTTAGTGCTCCATAGAGGGTTAACAGAAGGCCTCAGTCTCTGTAGGACTCTCTTGCCAACATTTCTTCTACTTCTTTCTTTTCAACGTCCCTGAATTCTGCTTTCATGCCACTACACAGAGGAAGGTATTCGGTTCTGAAGGTGTCAAAATGCATACGTCTGAGCATTGTGGTGGTACCATCATCATAGTAATGCCAGCTTCTGATGGTTTCAATAGTGTATGTTGTGAAAAACACTCTGTCTACCAACTTCCAGTGGGTTGCTAATTAAACAAACAGAAGATTATCAGTACACCAAGCATCCCATGTATCTTGTTGTTGAGCGTCCACGAACAAATTCCAACTCTTTTCCTTCTTGTCTTTGTGAACCTCTACAGACCAAGACTCCTGAAGCTTCTTCACAATCTCCCACTTGATGTTATCTGGAAACTTTTCAATGAATGCCAAATCTTCCATGGATGGTCATTCTCTCTGTTTCTGTTCTTCAGTTTGTTCCCAAACAGTTTGCCACCAAGATGCAAGTTTCTGCTGCTTCAATAGGAAGAGGAAACTGTCCACCACATAGAGCATGCATCATGATGGTGATGTGTTTCCGCCATTGTGGGATGAACTTTTTGTGAAAAGTGGCTTTGATTACGAGAAATTCCAACTCTTCAGTGGAAGAAGGAATTTTACAAACATCCATTGAATTCTTCTCTTCTTGGCAATGCCATTTCCTTCATTTTCCACCTCTTCTGGTGCTTGTTGATGGCAAGTTTCCCCGGCTGCGCACCAAAAACATGGAGCCCCGAGAGGAACACCAAGGAAAAGGGAATTCTCTTGCAAGAAAATCTATCTTGTAACATCAACAAGCTTGTTTTTCATATTTCATATGATCACAATGAAGAAAAGAACACCAGGCACAACAAATCTTCATGCAGCATCATGTAGATCTCCCACGGTTTTAATAGAATCAACCATATTCTTCAACATCTTCATAAAATCCATCAATAGAACAAAGAAAGCAAAGAAGTACACCATCTTTGAATGGAAATACATCACATAGTATTCATCTTCAATATCTTCATAGTCTTCTCTCTCAATCTCTCATATACAATCACTTTGTTTGAGTAGAATTGGCTATCTCTGACTCTCTCTCTCTCACTCCATCAATAATACATCATATCCTCACTACAATCTCTCAAAAATCACTCTCAATAATCACTCTTAGGTCGTGGACACCCCTCCCAAGAGGTATGTCTGATATGAAGAGTCACCAGAGCCACTACAGTGTCTCTTCACGGCTCACTACTGTCACTTCACTCTAGTCTTCTCTTGAGTCTTCAACAGCTACTTCTTCCACTTCCTTCAGCTCTTTTGCACTTGTATTCACCTCTTTCCAAGGCTATAAAACTTTCCCCAAAAGTCACACATACATTCCACAGAACACTTACAGAAGCATATAGAACAGTCTACAGAACAGTACCAGAACAGAGACAGTATAGAACAGAACAGAAACAGTACAGAACAGAAGCTCTACAGAAGACCTACAGAAGGTTACAGAAGGTCATCAAAACCTCATAACTCACTCTTAAATCATTCCAAACTCTCACAAACCATTCAATAAACTTTCACAATATCTCATTCTTCATCAATCAATACTCTATCCCTCCTTACAGAAGACAATCAGAACAAAACAGACCAAAACAGAGCGAAACAGAAGGTATACAGAACCAATCAGAACCTATCAGAACATCACAGAACCATCAACAAACATCATGAACTTCCAAAACATAATCATTATCATCTAAAACACTCTCAAACCACTTCCAAATCAATCAATCATCCCATAAAATCAACCATTCAGCTCTCAAAAACAACAAAAATCAGCCAAAAAACAAGTCATTTCAACACTCAACACAATTCCCAATTTTGTTTGATCTAACTTATGCTTTCTTACAAACTCCATCATAGGGAACATGACATTCATAGGTAATAATGCATCTTGACCATATACTAACTGAAAAAGGGGTGAATCTTGTACTTGTCTTCTGCATTGTTCTACAAGCCCACAAATCTTGATGTAGATAATTATCCCAATCTTTAGGATGATCTTCCACCAGCTTGAAGAGAATATTTTGTAATGTTCCATTGTATGCTTCCATCAATCCATTGCACTGAGGATAATAAGGAGTAGCAAATATGTGTTTCAAGTCTAGTTTCCCTAGTAATTCTCTCAATAGCTTATTTCTGAAGCCAAGACCTTGATCTATCACTATTTCTAGTGGTATTCCAAATCCGCAGCATAAGTCCTCCATGAGGAACTGAGTTACATACTCTTTCTTGCAATTCATTATAGCCTTAGCTTCAGGCCATTTGGTCATATAATCAACTACAGTAACGATGTAAGACTTTCCTATTTTTGTACTAGGAAAAGGTCCAATAAAATCCAAACCCCACTTCTCAAACAGTCCATAGGCAACAATGACTTTAGCAAGTTTTGGAATTAGTATCCTTTTTGCATATGGCTGGAAAGCATGACAACTTTTACTCCAGTGAGCAACATCAGCACTTAGACTCTAGGCCAAGTAAGTCCTGCTAACAAAATTTTCCTTTTGGTAAGCTCAAAACCAAAATGGCCACCACATGCTTCCTCATGATAGGAAGATAAACAAGAAAGAATCTCAGAACTATCCAGCACCCTTCTTAGTACATTATCAATCCCCTTCATGTACAACTAATAATTTATGGGCACATATGCCCTGGCCTTTTTGATAATGGCATACATTTTGTATTTATTAGCCAATGACTTTAGATCCCCAAATTTTAGAAACTCTTCAATCAGGTGAAGGCTATCCCTACCCTCATATCTAGGATTATCCACCCTCATTGCTGCAACATATTGGGAAAGAGCATTTTTAGCCAACTCATGAGCTCTATGGTTGTTCTCCCTACCAATATGCCAAATTTCACATTTTCGCAGCTACCTCATGAGGCCTTTTATCTTAAAAAACCAGTCCTTCAAAATATATTTATTGGCTTTACAAACCTGACCACCAACATAGCATCTCCTTTTGTAACTATCTTCCTGTATCCCAATTGAATACACTGTTTTAGGCCAGCATGTAAACTCACATATTTAGCTTCATTGTTACTTTGTATCTCTTTACTCTCTTGACTTCTAGATAAGACTTCTCGATTTTCAGCATCCATAATGACAAAACCCAGTCCCCCCTTTTTCAGCACTCTTATGTAATTGCCATTAAAAAACAAGGTAGCATCTTTATCCTTCAATTCATCTCCTCATGAATTTGCGGATGCGGAATCAGTTAGTACTTAACTTTTCTTTAATATGCAAGAATGCATCCTCTTCAACTTGCGTCCAAACTAAAGGATCCCTTTGAGTTGCTTTCTATAAAGGATATACATATTCAACTAGCATATGGAATGACCTTGATAGCACCTCAACTTTTAAACAAAACTCATTAGTTCTTTTACAGTTTTTGGAGAATCCATAAGAAGAAAAGCCTCCACTTTACTAGGCTTAGGTGAAATACCATTAGCAAACACTTCATGACCCAAGAGTATCACTTTAGTTCTTGTTATTTTACATTTATTGGGGTTTAGCTTACCACCATCCTCATCAAGTTTGCAGAAAACTTCATCAAGTTTTTGAGAGTGTAATTCCCTAGAGTTGTACCCACAAAAGTCATCCATAAACACTTGCAAAGATTTCCCAATGAAAGGGGAAAATACCCAACTAACCCATCTTGAAAAGTTGGTGTTTGCATTCATCAGACCAAAAGGCATCACTCTATAATAGAAGCATCTTCATGGGGTAATGAACGTTGTTTTCTTCTGATCTTCTTCTTCTATTATGATTTGGAAATATCTAGAGTATCCATCGCACACACGGTAAAATTCATGACCAGCCACTTGATCCAAGATCTCATCTTGAAACGGAAGAGGATAGTAGTCCCTCTTAGTAGATGCATTAAGATCAACACATACTCTCCTCTTTCCATTCTTCTTTAGTCTGAGTACAATAGGAAACACCCACTCTGCCATCATCAACATGATAGATAAATTTAGCATCAAGCAACTTTTGAATTTCAACTTTAATTACATTTTCATGAATTGTACCAAGTCTCCTAAGTTTTTGAGCCACTGGTTTATACCCTTCTTTCAATTTGATATGGTGCATAATGCTATTAGTATCCCTCAGTTGGTGATATTCTGTAGCAAACAGTTTTGGGAATTTTTGAAAAATAACTTAACATTCATCTCTTTCATCATTAGTCAAGTCTCTATCTTCCTCATCAAGGCTGGAATTTTTTGAATCACTACTTTCATCACCTCCAACATCACTTTCATGTCCACTTTGAATGACAGACCCTGTTTTCATGTCAAAGATCGCCCTCTTATGAATTGGCTTCTCTAGATAAAGTTCCAATTGACATCTATACCAATCTTGTCTAGATCTCATACCAATCAACCACAATCCTCCAAAATAAGAGGATATGCCCCAAGTTTTACATGCATAACATGGAAATCCAAACATGCTCTTTGGCCTCCAATGTTGATCTCCAAGTTCTCAATGATTCCCAAACATTTCACTTTTGAGCTATTTTCCATTTTAACCTTATATAGTGACTTCCCTGTCATTTTAAAAGCAATTTGCAACATTGCTTCTTCAGTGATTACATAAACTTGCACACCGCCATCAACATAAACTTGATCAATTTTCCTTCCATGTATCCATGCGTACATGACAGGTGTAATGTCTTTCACATCTGATAGGTATACCACTCCAACATGCCCAATTTGGGTTTTTCCTTTCCTGATGCTAACCAAACCATGCCATTGTCTCCTCAGAGATGAGTTCATCTGCAGTGGCTGACCATATGTAGCATCAATCTTTTTACCTTTTAAGTCTTCAAGCAGGTTGTAAGGAACTTGATTGACTCCCAAAGCAAAGTCCCCCATTTGAATCTTAATTCGTGGTCTAGCTTTCCTACTGGTTTTTGGATCATTTGCAACCTATTTTCCCTTTTTAATCCTTGCTACCCTTTGAGTTTCAGTTTCAGTATCCCTCTCTCTGACTCTCTTGTTAGCAAAAACATATGCATTTTCCCCATCATCAGACATGCTAGTTTCGATCAAATTCATACCTGATGTGCCTTCACCATGCCTTCTTTCCAACTGTTTCCTAGCTTGTTCAAGTGGCCTTTGTTCCTGTTGAGGTATAGCATCTTGCCTAGCATTCCCTTGTGGCATGGGATACAACTCCCCTCCTGTTCTTCTTGGATAAGGGCAATCAGGAGAAATATGACCTCTCTCCCTGCAATTAAAGCATTCAAAGTTTTCCCATCTATTTCTTAGGGGTTCTTTAAATCTAGGTTGCATTTGAGGCTCCCTTGCCTGCAATAGGCTCATATTCAAATTCAAATTTGCCAATTGCTCATGCAGTTTACTTATCACATCATCATCAAGTTTCCTATGGCCTTGTTGAGTTCCATTCTCCACTCTTTCAAATGCCAAAAGAGGAACATGCTGAGAGGGCTAGACGACGGTTGGAGATTCTAAGGCATTATTCTCCTCAAAGGAGTAGCCTGATATGCATAAGCGGTAGTGGTTTTAATAACCTAAGTGTCACAAGTAGCCCTTTGATTGCAAGTGGAAGTCTTAGTACTTCCCCTCTTCCATTCAATCAACCCACTTCAAGTGGGGGTGTAGTTTTACCTACACAAACTCCTGTTTTCAATCCAGTTGTAGCCATGGCACAACCCATTGCAATTCCAGCAAGGACATCAGATTTACCGGCATTAGGAGAACCTTTACCCATCTTCCATGGGTTAGCAGAAGAAGATGGAGAACTCCATATTAATGAGTTTAAAACACTCATGTTCAACTATTGAATCCAAGATGGAGGACATTTAATAATGTTCTTCAATATGACATTAAAAGGAAGAGCAGCACTATGGTATCACGATCTAGAGGCCGAAACCATAACTAGCATTGACCAATTCTTCATAGCCTTTCGTAGAGAGTTTTCCCCTGAGAGAGGTGGACAATATTGGTTGCATGTCTTGAATGTAACACTCTAAGAGCCAAATGAGAATGTCTAGGCCTATGCCAAGAAACTAAAGCAAGTTCTTTGCAAACTTAATACCTATATTCCATTCCACTGGCTGCACAACTGCAATATTTCCTACATGGATTAGATTTCAACATCCAGGTGCAGCTGAGTAGTGTCACTTTGGCCGACATTGACACTGCTATTACCTAAGCAAAAGGAGTAGAGTTGCGCTTGCAAGCAGTTTACGTAGCAAGGATAAATTTGAATGGTAATAATTTGGCACTAACCAATGGGAGTCAAGGGGACCCCATGACAAATGTGAATGGAAGAGGGAGTATCATGCCAAATCTGCCTATGTCACCAACTCTTTCTAGTATGACTATGCCTATGGCTAGTCAAATGGGCCCATTGAATGGTGGAGACCAAACAACAAAGTCGAATGTTATCCCAGTAGGTCAATGGCTGATTCCTAATCAAGTGGTTAGGCTGATGGGACGACAGGCAAACGATCAGGGTTATGAGTTGAGTGTCTCTAATGCCCTTGGCAAAGTTAAGGACATGATGAAGCACTACATTAATATGATTTTTGAATAGTATAGACAAATAGCCATTGATGTTAATTTTCTTAAAAAACAACAAAATCTGATAGGGAGTCGACACCCTGAAGAGCATCTTCCATCGAGATTTAATTGTAAATGGTGTGATGGCCAAGATTATCCTCGGAATTGTCCCAACGCCAAATGCGATATTTGTGGGAAGTCTAGGCATTTGGCTGCCACCTGTTGGAGTAAGATAAGTTCTCTCCAACAAGGTAGTAGACAACGAGGCCCTGTTAACCATCGCACACAAGGGAATAATCTTCAGTGAGATGATGTGCCGAAGAAAATCCTCCAAAGAGGCAAAACTATAGTAGAGGAGCTCCCTGGTGGCAGTGGAGTCAGTCTTATTGAGGTCGTACGTGTCAATGATGCTGAAACTTCTAATCTACAAGCTATAACAAGAGGTCAAAAGACTAGAGAGGGTGACAAAGGAACTATAGAACCTGTCAAGGAAAACCCTAAGCAAGATGCTAGGGGAAAGCAAGTTTTGAATCCTGATATGGAAGGTGGACCTCTAAGGCCTATTGATAGTAAATTTGATCCCGAGAAGGATAAATGATTGCCAAGAAAGAAGGCAAAAGTTAAAAAAGAGGCACCAAAGTCATCCAAAGACCAAAGGAGAGATTGGTTTGGTGAGAGAAGAGAACTTTGGCTAGCTACCACGACTTTGATTTAGCAAGTACTCTTTGCAAAGTTAAACCAGACATGAATCTCTTGCAATTGATTAAAGTGTCTCTAGGAGTACGCAAGGAATTCAAGAAAATCCTGCGTATTGGGTATATTGTAAAACCTTTGGACATAGCATGAGTGGGAGACGATTGGTTCAATCATGCTGAAAAGCATTGTCCCCCAGGGTTCCAACATACGTGGATGGAATATTAGTGGAGCATGCTATTGTGGACACAGGATCCTTAGTCAATATCATGATTTCATACTTGATGGAGAGGTTAGGTCTAAATCAAAAAAGACAGCTCCATACTTCTTAGGATGGCTTATGATAGTTTAAGGCAACCGGAAGGTTGCATCACTAAAGTCCATGTTACTGTTGCAAGCGTGGTGTAATAGTGGATGATTACCCTGAGTCTCCTCAGAGTGAGAGAGCTCCTTTATCCTCTACTGAACTAGAAACAATAGATGATCCATCTGGTAGTGAGACATCATCGAGTGATGGATCAAAAGAAGGGTCCACTATAGAGAAGACATCTATCATATAACATTGAATGAGAGCCGATAGAGCCTCAAGACCGAATAAGAGACGCGGACGTTATTGAGCTAGACCTTGGCACACCAAACAATTGACGGCCAATAAAATTAGGTTCCATGCTCAGTTTGGAAGAAAGAGAGGACTACGTGTATATTCAAGAGTTTTGTGATATCTTTGCTTGGGAGCTATGACAAACTTAGAGGGATTCCTCCTAGTCTAGCTGTGCATACCATTCCTCTAAAAAGGAAAGAAGTTGGCCCGTATGTCAGAAAGTAAGGCACATGCCTTTTGAACTAAGGGACATGCTATTTGAGGAGCTACAGAAGTTGTGGAAAGTGGGTTTGATCTTCCCTGTTTAACATATTGAATGGTGTTCACCAGTTGTGATTAGAAAGAAGAATAATAATAAATTCTAGCCTTGTGTATACTTTAGAGAGCTTAATAAGAAAACTATTAAAGACTACTATCCGTTGCTATTTATTGATTAAATTTTGGATCAATTAGCGGGTAGGGAAATATATTCGTTCACGGATTACTTTTCAGGGTATAAACAAATGGCGATTGCTGAGCAAGTCATGCTGAAAACGACACTTATTACTGTATTTGGTACCTTTGCGTACCATGTGATGGCCTTTGGTTTATGTAATGCACTTGGTTCGTGGCAAAGAATAGCCGACAAGACCTTTGGTGACATCTCCCCAAAGGAGTTGAAAGTATTCATTGACAATCAGGGAGCAACCACCATAAGAGAAAGGCAATTGATCATTTTGCAGAAGTATTTTGAGCGGTGCAAACAATTTTGCATAGCTCTTAACCCACATAAGTGTGTCTTTGGAGTGCCTTATGGGCTATTGTTAGGCCATGTGGTGAGTTCAGTAGGGATCACGACTGCCCATGAAAAGATCAAGGTCATAGTTGCCATGAGTCCACCACGTACTCCAAAGGAGGTACATAGCTTTTTGTCATCAATAGGGTATTATCGAGGGTTTATAAATGCCCTAGCAGAAAGAACATTGCCACTAACAAACCTATTATCCTTTAATTGTCTATTTTCATGGAGTGATGCTTGCAAAGTATCTTTTGATGATGTAAAGTAGGAGCTTGCCAAAGCACCTATTTTAAAAGTACCTAAAAAGGGCGAAACGTTCTATATATTTTCAGCAACCATGTATAGTATCAGCTGTTTGGCCCAATTTTGGGAGGAAAAGTGGTACCATCCGATAGCTTTTGCTAGTTTGAAGTTGGGCATATCGGAAATTAAGTACACCTATATGGAGAATCAGTGTATCCCATGACCTATCCATACACGATGGATGTTCTTCTTGGAGCGCTTCATGAAAACCTTGAAAGGCTTTGTGCGACGATGAGCTCAGCCAGAAGGTAGCATGGCTGAAGGTTGGTTGGTGTCTGAGGCACTAGTGCATATTTCACAATTGCTACCCATGGTAAATCCAGACAAAAGTATACTATGGTCACCTAAAGGACAATGATAGACTGATCGGAGATGTGGTGGTTGAAAATAGAATAGAAAAAAGAATGGATGTTGCAATGGAGGAGAAAGTGAATCGCTTTTGTATGTTGCACCATGCCTCTATGGAGACGTGGCTTGCCAGGTATACTAGTAAGCTAGGCTAGATCGAGAGGAAGCGCGATCTGAATTTCGACATAGTACGTACCATCGACCAATTCGATATCCCGAGGGCATGGAAGAGATGCCGCGGTTTATGTCAACATGATGGTTGCATGGAGCTTTGACCATAGCGTATCACAAAGGAGTGGAGGTGTCAACCGAGGAGTGGGAATTCTCGAGGGGATGTAGTCCAAAGGTGATGATGTGTTTAGGGTTTGTCGTATCTATATTTTATATGTGACAACTAATTTGATTGTTTCAATGTATAATACAAAATATAGAGTGCAGTGTGGTCGCGCGGACGGTATTTTCGCGTGGAGTGTATTGATAAAATATGCTCCACAACAGACTGTGGTATCATGACAAGGTTCGAGCAAGAGAGCCAATGATGAGAAATGGATCCAAACACGGTTATAGATGAGATGGAGTATTTTGGAAACTTGCAAAGTATTGTTATGGTGGATTATCGTAACTTCTCTGTGATACTATTCAATGTGCAGTGGTTCAAAGTGGTACTTGAAGGAGCTGAAGCAATAGTTCGATGAGGTCCGTTTGGATTTCTTGAAATAGATTCCGAAAAAAAATAGACGGATTTGCACGATACCTTTGTGTTGCCGGCCCATTGTGAACAGGTTCATGAAATCATTTGTTTGTTAATTGTATTACAACATGGTACATGCCACAATAGTTAAATCGCTCTTGTATGTATTTGTGAACATGTAATCTTCTATCCAAACCCCTGACAACCTCGATGGTGGTATGTTATACCTTCAGCTCCTCGAAGTGTGAGATTATATGATCAAAGCGATGTTCCGAGCATAGATGAGGACAATATGCAAATAGAGGGGTCGATATTGCAAGGGGTGGAGGCCATCGAAATCTTGGAGCATGTAGAGGAGCTAGCATCGGGTAACAATGATGGAAATATAGAAGTTGAGAACGAGGTGGACTTATCCTTTTGTGGTGACATGTCTATCGACCTTCCAGTTTATGCCGAGTTGTGTCAGGAGATTGACATGGGACCATAGGATACTTCATACTTGGAGCATCCACTTACTCAATTTGTTGACTAATCACTTATAAGGGTACATACGATATGCATTTTAAGTAAGATAATTTTTTAAAGATTTATTTTCCCGTGCTTTGTATGATTTAAATTGATTATGCTAACATCATTTTTTGTCTGTGCAGGTAACCTTTGTGGATACTTAGATCATCAGCATAAGTCGAGGGATGAGCGTTGAGGAGTTGCAAGATATCTTCACGCGCGTGTCTCCAGATCAGATGGCTAAATTCAGAGACATGGCAGACCAGGAGCTGTCTCGGATATCGTCAGGCTGCTCTATTAGATCTACTTCGACGCGATCAGATGCTTTAAATTCGAGCAGATGAGGTTGACGCTCCAGACTTGGGCCAAACGGAGGGAGTGCTTCAGGGTCAAGGAGATGCTGCAGAGATATTGATGCAGTGAGCCCATGGTGGGCTCGGGATACAGGTACTACTCCTCGCTCTCGTTGCAGTTTCAGAGAGCGTGGCTCAAGTGATTGCTATGGAGGCACGGACGCGGTGTCTCCGTCTCATCATTTTGCTAGAGTCGCATCACCTTCGAGATTTGTCACACCTATGGGGACATCAACTCCAGTCACTCCGACTTTTGCTCAGCCATTCGCAAGTGGCACCCCTATGGGTGCTACTCCGATAGATACTTCCCCGGCCGATACACCAAATGTACAGGGGTCTCCTAGATATGCCTAGTAGCTTGGTCGTAGGTGGAAGAGGACCCATCTTAGGCATACCCCAGAGGGGTATGCCTACCTTGTAGATAATAGGCCAGGAGCCATCATCATGAATGATGAGGAGAGAAGGGTGATGGCTCGCATGAGAGAGTTGTGCCAACAAGTTTTTTGGCACAATGTCTTGGATCATTGGAAAAACATACCAGAGGGGAGCAAGGACTACATAGTAGCATCCTTTCATGAGGAGTTTCCGATACACGGGCTGGATGATGGAGTGCATGCGTGCATATATGTCACACAGACAATCGGACGCATGCAAGGCACTCAAGAGTGGGGCTGCAAAGCCCGAGTGGCTAGACACAGATGACTGGCGCCGACTGAGGGAGGAGGCTACAGATTCTTTAGGACTTTGGAGATAGCAGCGCGAGGCAATGAGGGCACAACTAGAGGCCGGAGTGGTCCATCATCTTGGGAGTGGCGGCCATAGGAAATATTTGGAGGACTTTATAAGTTTTTCTTTTGTTTTGCTTGCTTCTTTTTTTTTTGCAATATCCTTTGTACTGACAATTGTGTTTCTAACAGTTAGTATTTTGTTTCCTTTGTAGCACTCCATTACAAATCGCGATCCGAGCGGCCTTGAGACTCGATATGCAGAGAGGCACGGTCTCGTTGTATTGATCGACCGATTGTATGGACGCGGCAGCCCTATAAGTCACTCATCTTTCTTGTCCGTAGTTACCATGTTTAATTAGAATGCATTATTGTAAGGTGGATTGATGTATAGTTGTTTCTTTTTTTGCAGAGTCCATTCGATGCTCCTTTGCGGCGGGACAAGCTTTTGGATGACGATGATCTATAGCTCGCCCTTGGATCCCTGGAACTCATACACCCTTCTTTTTTGGTCACATAATCTATGTAGACATTTTCTATGTAGTAGTGATATCTTGCCATGATTGTACCAGTTGCTTTCATTATGCGATCATGTATTTATTTCATGTATCAGTGTTATGATTTAAGTACACTTTATCTTTATTTACAAGAGCATTGTACACAGTGCAGAAACTATTTTGTATGGCCCAAATAAAGCACATAGTGCATTTTTTCCCCCTGCTACTGTCGCTATTAGCGTCGCAAATTTACTGCATGCATCATTATTGGCATCGTTATTAGTGTCACAAAGCATCGTTATCAGCATCGTTAATACCGACTGTTCTATGACATCACCAATAATGATGCTTTTTACGACGATGGGGGAAATTTTCTTTATTTATATTTTTGTTGCTTTTAACGTCGGTATAAGGCCTATATCTTGTAGTGGTGGTTAATCGCTTTGCAAGAGTTTGATTATGAGATTAAGAGCAAGCCACCAAAGCTATAATGCATTGTAGAGTGTCTTGTGGATTTTGAAGAACCAAAAGAGGTCTTTGGCTGAAGGAAGTGATATGGAAACATTGTTTAAGATTGACACGGCATCTATTCCCTCCTGGTATGCTGCTATAATGCACTATTTATCTACAGGAGAGACTGGAGCTACTCTATCAAAATTTGAGAAGAGGAAAATTAAAAATCAGGCATTGAAATTTTCCTTGATTGCAGGAACACTATATCGGTAGGGTGTTGATGATATTTATCACCGATGTGTGATGCCTGACGACGTTCCATTTATCTTGGAGGAGTGCCATGGCTCCGCTTGCGGAGGGCACTTTGCTAGGCGGTTGAAGGTATAGAAAGCTTTAAGAGCTAGATATTGGTGGCCGTCCATCTTCCAGGATTCATTTGAGTATGTTAAGAGATGTGATACATGTCAAAGACATGACAATAGAGAGAATAAGAACGCCTATTATAGATAGCCTTCCATTTGAAAAGTGGGGAATAGACTTTGTGGGTCCTATTACCCCATCGTTTAATACTTAGAAGGGATACATTATAGTAGCAACTGATTACTTTACAAACTGGTCAAAAGCATGAGCAATGAGGCAGGACAATGCAAAAGAGATTGCCAGTTTTCTACTTAAGCAGATCATCTGTCGTTTTGGTCCGCCAAAGGAAATAGTATCGGACCGTGGAACTCATTTTTAAAATAAGGTGATTAAAATTTTGACTAAAACTTGAAAAATTAAGTATAACAAGACGACCCCCTATAATCCATAGGCAAATGGACAAGTTGAAAGTACCAATAAGTAGCTTGTGGGTATCCTGTCCAAGATAGTAGCGGGACTGGGATACAAAATTGTATGTGGCAGTATGGGCATATAACACAATGTTTAAATGAGCCATTGGCCACACCCCATTCAAATTAGTTTATGGGGAGGAGTATGTCTTGCCCTTAAATATTGAGTTTCCGACCATAAGATTCGCAATCAATCATTCTTTGGGTGATGAAGATGCCCCATTCGAGCGATTTACGACTCTAACCCACTTAGATGAGCTTAAATTGTAGAGTTTGTTACACCAGGAGGTAGCTAAACATCGAATGAAGCGGCTGCATGATCTAAAAGTGAAGAAGTATAACTTTAAAAAGAACAGTTAGTTCTATATTACGATGCACGTAGGGAGCTATTTCCAAGGAAGTTAGAACCTAGATGGGATGGCCCTTACAAGGTAGTCAGGATAGGTAAAAATAAGTCTACGGCTTTACTATAGCTAATCTATAGGGAGTGGAATTTAACAATAAGGTTAATATTAATAAGATTAAACCTTATTATTTTTGAGAATGCTAACACGATAAAGGCATTGCAAGTCCATGCTGGGGTTGCTAATCTGAGACCTACGTGAGAGCTTAAACTGGTTGATGGGCGGGTTCCCTTATTTGGAGCACCCATATCTAGAGCAAAGATATCATCAAAGGAAGCTTATCTGGTGGACCAAAGAATACAAAGTGATTGAGTAAGAAGACGAAACCTTTGTGTGGAAAACCAAAGTTTTCTACCATCACTGTTTACACATTTTGACAAGTATCCCTGTTGAGTTTAATGAAGAAGGTGGGATGGAGCCATCAATTCATCCTCTAAGTATGTTGAATTTTGACTATCATAATTACGAATAGGGGAGTTCTTGATGGTGGCTGGCTGTGTAAACCCATGTGGACATACACATTATACTTTGATGGAGCATCCAAGGGCCTTAATAAAAAAGGGAGCGTTGGAGTAGTTATCCCAGATCCTCGACGTAGAGTTACAATGAAATTAGTTGTTTATCTCAGGGTAGGATTCATTAACAACATGGCAGAGTATAAAGCCATGCTTATGGGACTGAATATTGCCAAGAAAGGTGGTATTCGGAGGTTGTTAGTGAAAGGGGATTCCCAACTGATCTTAAATCAACTAAATGAGACATACATAGTCCGAAATACTATCCTTTGTATGTATCATCGAATTGCTATGACCCTACTTGATGAATTTGAGAGAGTATGTCTTCACCTGATTCCACATTTTTGGAATGAGTTTGCAGATTCATTAGCCAACTTTTCTTATGAAGAGGACCTCTTCATCAACTATGGTCCTAGTTCGGGTGTTGCTATTGATAATGAGGCAAGACCTAGTCGCTTTTGGGGAATTTTATTAGACCATGCGTTATATGAAAGGCGATGGTTGATATGGGTAATGTGAAGAGTGTTCAAGACCCATCTACCACTATTATCTTAGACCCATAGGTTTATTAGATGACATGTTATGCATCCCCACTTGCTATATATGCAGGAGGTATGGGTCACAACTTGATACATTTAGGAGCCCTATTTCCTCCTTGGGCTAGAGCATTTGGTTGCCTATTTATAACATTTTCCAAGGAGGGCTATATGTGAGCTGATTTGCTTGATTTCTTTAGGCCAAGAGGGCCAGTTGCTTTAAGGTTTTAATGTTTGATTTCATTAGGCCAAGAGGGCCAATCAGTTTTGTAGTGACATGATCTATTTCTTTAGGCCAAGAGGGCAATACAGTTTTGCAATGACATGATCTATTTCTTTAGGCCAAGAGGGCCATTTAGTTTGTGTAGTAGAATGTGTTATTTCTTTAGGCCAAGAGGGCCCTATGTCTGAGGGCCATTTAGTTTGTGTAGTAGAATGTGCTATTTCTTTAGGCCAAGAGGGCCCTATGTCTGTTTGGTACAGGTACGTTCAATGGTTTTCTATTTTAGTGATTGCATCATATAGGTTGACGAAGTCGCTGGAGGGAGCCTTTGTTGCGAAGGAGCTTCTTGTGGCCATTCCAGGTGGTTTCGTCCCCTTCCCGAGTCTTTTCCCTTTTCCCTTAAGCAATTAATGATATATGTGTATGTAAGGGGGTACCTTCTTTTTGTTTGTTGGGAATCGAAAATCAAGGCATGAAGTCCCAAGTTTAGATTAGGCATGTCTATGGGAGGTCTGAGTAGTTGTTGCCTCCTATAAATGCATTGTCAAGCATTGAAAGACCTATTTTAGATGGGAGTTCTAGTGACCCTATTCTACTTAACTGCTAGGTGGCCGTTTGAGGAGTCTTTGTTAGTTGTGAGGCAGTTAGAGAAGCCTATCCTTAAATATCTAGAGAAGCGCAAGTTCTAAACCTATCTAAATTTATATATACAGAGGTGTGTAAAAAGGGGTTCTAACCCCTACAAAAATAGAAAAGTAACGAAAGAAAAGTCCTTGAGCAGTTTTTTATCGCCTTGCAAAGGCTTGGTAGGTTCCTGGGGAGGACGAGTTAGACCCAGGGTTGATGCCTTGTCTTCCTAGGGGTGGCATCTAGATGAACAAATAAAAATACGTGAAGGTTGGAGCGAAAATAAAAGTGAGTGTTAGAAAAGGATTAAGTGTTGCCTTGTGAGGGCTTGGTAGGCTCTTGGGTATCGAGACAGGACCTGAGGCCAATGCCCTATTCTCCTTGGGTCACTATGCTTAGCTCCCTCCTTTTTACATGCTCAGGTCCCGTCAACCTGCTAGAGACTACTCAGACACCTACTTGAATCTCTCTATGTATATTAAAGGCATTTCAAATTTTACTGAGATGAATAAATATATTTTTGGTATTGACCCTGCTTTATCATCAGAGGTGGGATCTCAACAACCAAAAACCTTGCATTAGGCCATACAATTGGCTGAAAGATATTCTTTGAAGTGGAAGAGAGACACAGGAAATTTCCAAGAAAGGAGTTTGGGCAATAACTTTTCCAATCAGTCTACAAAATATGGGCAAGTTTTGTGCTAGTCAAGAGACACTTTTAAGTAAGAAAACATGGGTTATAAGAGTCATAATAGTTATAACAGCAAAGTGCCAACTTTTCCTACTATTTGTGCCTCAAAACAAGGTGGAAATTATGCACAAAAGGAGGCATGGGTAAAAGTTCAAAAATATGGCTGAGACAAAATGTAAATTTTCAAGGGCTAAAAGTGCTTCTAAACTGTCCCAAAACAATTCTAACAACAAATTCCTTCCTCACGATAAGCTTAGGAAAATGCATGCCAAATGATTATGTTTCAAATATGGGAAGAAGTGATCCCAAGACCATAAGTTGAAGTACAAAGCCAAAAATTCTAAAATCAATAGGGTAATCACTCAAGATCTGGAAGTTGAAGAAGAACAAGAACAAGAAGGAAATTTACTACATGTTGATACTTCTCCAATGGTGGAAGAAATTCATGAAGAAGAGGATGTCACTAATGAAGGATTCTATGATCTTATGGATGGGTTTCAATTCTGGGTTTCAATTCAATCCAGGTGGTACCAATAATTCTTATTCTTCCTTGTGTGCTATTTCACATGATGCATGAATGGGATGAAAAGGGAAAAGCACACTTAGACTCAAAGTATTATTAATGGCAAGGTTGCACATATTCTAATAGATATGGGCAACACTCATAGCTTCATCAATACCAAATCTTTGAGCGGGCTGAAGTTGCTATCCATTGACATGGAATCATCCTTGTGGATACAACTGCGAATGATGCATATGAGTCTAGTAAAGAAGTTTGTCAATGTACTCAATTAAACTATCACCCTCTTACACAATAAAAGTGGATTTGATCACTTTGGATATGGGTCCTATTGGCGTTGTTATCAGTTGTAATTGGCTGAAAACCGTTGGAAAATCTACTTTGGATTTGGAACAAATACAAATGGAATTAAATTGGTAAGGTCAGCACATTAAATTAAAAGGCATAGATCATAAACACATAGAACTCATCTCCATGAAGAAATTGTGGAAGGAAATCGATGCCAAGTCATGCATCTTCACTCTTTTGCTTGCAAAAGTAGATGAAGAGTAGCCACCAAATCGGCCATCTTCTTCTCCAAAGAAAAGAAATCCAAGATTGGAAGAGCTATTGGTGGAATTCAAGGATTTGTTTTAGCCACCATCATAAAATGCCTCCAAAGCAAGAGGTTGACCATCCTATCGACTTGTTGCCCAACACAAAGACCATCAGAAAACCTCCCTATTGCTTGTCCAAGTTTGAGAGGAAGGAGCTGGAGTGACACGTCAAAGAGTTGCTTCGAATAAGCTTAATTCAGCCAAGTCAATCATTGTTTGCCTCTCCCATGCTCTTAGTCAAGAATAAGGATGGATCATTTTGCATATGTATTGATTATAGGAATTTGAACAAGTCAACGGTCAAGAATAGGTATCCTATTCCATGAATTGATGATCTTTTAGATGAACTTAAAGATGTAAAGGTCTTCATCATAATATATCTTAATTTGAGTTATCATCAAATTCGAATAAAGTAAGGACATGAGTTCAAAACAACATTTAGGATTGAAAGCGGGTTATACCACTTCTTGGTTATGCCATTTAGGCTTTCCAATGCACACGCTACTTTTCAAGCCCTCATGAACAAAATATTGCAGCCCTTCTTATTCAAAAAAATCC
The DNA here is from genome assembly GCF_053477565.2 of Lygodium microphyllum. Taxonomy (NCBI): domain Eukaryota; kingdom Viridiplantae; phylum Streptophyta; class Polypodiopsida; order Schizaeales; family Lygodiaceae; genus Lygodium; species Lygodium microphyllum. The sequence continues at coordinate 100,875,303 of NC_141162.1, read as the reverse complement.
TTGTTTTCTTTGATAATATCTTTATCTATAGCAAATCCAAGGATGAGCATTTGAAGCATGTACGAGAGGCATTTGACATATTAAGAAGACATATACTCTTTGTCAAGATGGCAAAGTGTTCATTCATAGAAGATGAAGTGGAATACTTAAGTCATATTGTGGAAGAGCAAGGTATTAGAGTGGATCCCAACAAGGTGAAATGTGTCAAAGAATGGCCTACTCCTACAAATGTGGCATCTTTGAGAGGCTTTCTTGGATTATCATATTCTTATAGAAGGTTCATCAAGAATTATGCTTATACGGTAGCTCCATTGATGGATAGGCTTAAAAAAGAGGCTTTATTTTGGGACTCCATAACCTATAAAAGTTTCAATGAGCTAAAATCTCTTTTAATTTCAAAAACCTATCCCTGTATGCCTGGATTTCTCTAAGATGTTTATCATATGTGCGGATGCTATTGAAAGAGGAGTTTATGAGCAAGAGATGTTGGCGATATTACACGCTATTAAAAAGTGGCATCATTATATCTATGGTAGCCATTTCAAGGTCAAAAGCAATTGTCGTGTGTTGAAATATTTCCTTTCACAACCAAATTTTTCTCCTAAGAAACAAGGATGGTTAGCTACTCATCAAGAATTTGACTTTGAGATATTTTATATGGCTAGAAAAGATAAGGTGGTAGCATATTCCTTATCAAGAATGTGGGCATGTTCTATTTCTACCATTTCAATCATGCATAAGAATTGGATCTATGATGTTCAAGAAGAGTATTTGCTTGATAAGCAATCATCCAAAATTATGAACAAGGCAAAGGAGAAGAGTATCCAAATTATAAGTGGCACAATGGTCTTGTATGGTATCAAGGATGAGTCTTCTTGACTCCTCAATCATCTTTCAAAGACCAAACTTTTGCGAGAGATCCTTTCTTCACCTTTAGCAAGACATCATGATTTTTTCAAAACATTTGATATGTATTGTTTTCGCCTTGCTACATAGACCCCCCCTTAGCAATTAAAAAATAATCAAAAAAAATTATTCCCTCCCCCCTGTCATTGCCGATAGGTGGCAAGTGGGGAAAATGACGAAGATATGGAAGCCATTGATAATAACAAGGAGGTCACATGGAGAAGACGATGATGACAAGGGGGGAGGCCACAGGCCTACCACCCCCCTTGGGCATAACAACTTGTTTCATGGCCACCTCGCCTAGCCCCCACCACCATGTAGAATGGGTGGTGGTCACCACCACCACCACACCGCCTTCTCCCTGCATTCCCCCCTAATAATACATCACTCCCACTCCCCCCTCCCCCCCCCCCCCCCCAACTATCTAATCCCCCCCCATAATAAACCTCCATCCCCAATTATAACCCCCCCTCCCAATCGCAAGGTAGAGGAAAGGCGTGGAAGGGCTCGACCCAGGTTGCAAGGGCATGGAGAGAGAGAGAGAGAGAGAGAGAGAGAGAGAGAGAGAGAGAGAGAGAGAGAGAGAGAGAGAGAGAGAGAGAGAGAGAGAAGTGAGAAGTGAGATAGAAGAGGAAGAGGAAAAAGAAGAAGAAGAAGAGGAGGAGAAGGAAGGAAGAAAAGTAAGAAGAGAGAGAAGATGAAGAAAAAGAAAGAAGAGAGGTGAGAAGAGAGAGAAGAAGAGGAAGAAGAGGAAGAAGAAGAAGAAGAAGAAGAAGAGGAAGAAGAAGAAGAAGAAGAAGAAGAAGAAGAAGAAGAAGTGAGAAGAGATAATAAGAAGACGAATAAGGGGAGGAGGAAGGAAGAAAGGTAAGAAGAGAGAGAAGATGAAGAAAAAGAAAGAAGAGAGGTGAGAAGAGAGAGAAGAAGAAGAACAAGAGGAGAGAGAGAGAGAGAGAGAGAGGTCCCTGGAGCTACTAAAGCCATAGCTTAAAGAGTTGATGATCAAAGCATTTAAAGTCAAAGCGTGAGGGGAAGGACAACCATGGAAACCAAGAGAAGCACTTCGGACCCAAAGCATCCAATTGCAGTGTAACGTGTGTCCCTTCCATATCCCAAGCTATCCAGGTGCTATCTAACTCATTAAGTAGGTTATCACATTAATAAGCTAGTTGGACAGTGATTACCACTAGAACTAGGTTGGTATGGGCTTCAAAGTTGGCAATATTATTCATGGAACCAATTGATAAACCCATAACCTATGTATTAATCCCTAAGGTAATTACACTCCCTGGGAGAAGAAGGCTATGGACTATATCATTCCTTGTAAAGCATTCAAATGAAACAGCTTTGGTTTATGTCAAGAATTTTGAGATATACTTTGTTGCTAGTAGATTGTTTGCCTTAAATCTCGATTGAAATACTCCTTGAGGGGAGAGAGTTTGCTTGATCCGAGGCTCAATAGACATAAAAGGGTTTACTGAGGACTAAAACTAGGACGCCACCTGATAGCTACTATGTTTATCAATCCTACTCGGGGTTGGGCTAGATGCAACAACAACTCTAGGGCAAGTGAAGAGCTCATGGATTAGGAAACCCTAAGCTGAAGGAAAGACCGATGCTTTTGTACTTGTTGGGAAGAAGGTTGGGCTATCGATCAATGTAAGTGACTACTAGAGCTTATGTTTTGCACATCATTTGAAACCTCAACATATGCCTTAGTCAAAAGAAGGGTGTGTTAAGTAAATTTTACATGGAACCGCTCCTGATTCCAAGGGGGAGGGCAAACATGCAGTGGAAAGGTTATTGCGACTATTCCTACAATGTTTGGAAAAGTATACGATTGTTTTTGTTGATTGATCAAACAACAACCTAAATGCTTTTGCATTAAATTGATTGTTGGGATGTGATTTGGGTGATTATTCTAAGTGCTTGTGTTTGATAGTAAATGCATGGCAGGGGTCAATGATGACAAGTTGCCATGGGAAAATAAAGGAATGCTTTCCTGGAAGATGATATTAGGCTAATTGCCTTGATTGTGCTTGATTCTTAATTGGACTAATTAAGGAAGGATATTTTGCGCAGGTGGACTATCTCCAAGGTCACACCGCGTTTCAACCCAAGAGGGCATTGCTCAATTCTCATGGGCCAAAGGTCAAGTGGTGAAAAGGCCAACCACGGAAGTTGTATCTCACTCCTAGCTAACTTGGGGTCACTGGAGCTTTGGACACCCCTTGCCTAATCCATAATGGAGTTGAAGACTACCATGAGTTCAACGTCTAGGGTGTTGGAAGATCCTATTCTAGATAATGGACAAAAATTATGGTGCCATGTGACTTGGATTGGGTGCTTTTATTGGACAGAAGGGAATGTATAATTTCTCTTGTATATGGATAGGAGACAAAGATTAACTTGAAGATAAGTTAAGGAACTTGTTTGTCAAAAGGACTGCTTGCTCTATATTCTATTGTGTTGTAAATTACATGAATGAACCCTATTCCCTAAAAGGCTTAATTAATGAAGTTATATTTAAATGTCACACATAAATGTGATAGGACCTAATTAGAAAACTAAAGCTATCAAGGAATGCGGGTGGGTAGAACCCTGACGGGTCTATCATATGTGGCACGGTGGTCCCAAAGAACTGGGAGGCTTCTCACAAGGTTTTATCGTCCTTCGACCCTTAGAAATTTTTAGAACCCCGATTCATGCCATTTTAGGGGACCGGAATGGGACTATGCCCTACCCGGACAGGGAGGTTGAGCAGCGCATCCCTCTCATTTCCCATTCTCTTTGAACCAAGTGTGGTATGGATCTACTTCGGATTGGGTATCTCAACATAAAGAAGAATATCCTAGACTCGACGCTAGTGATGGGACCAAAAATGGGCCGGCACTGGCTATGGCACTAGCCAGATCTCATGCATGTCACAGATACCTCCACCACCACACGGCCTCGCGGGCCATGAGCATCTATAATAACTAAATGTACACTAGATACTTCTAATGTTGTGTTTGTAGCTAGATAAGAGTCCAACGACACCTTTCCCAAAACCCCTCAAAGGGGGTATTCCACATATATTGGCAATAAGTGCCACATATCACAAACATAGGAGGCACCCCATTGGTGGCTGATTGTCGTGGCGCCACTGCAGCTCTCCTACATCTTGGGGATTGGCACCTTGATGCGTTGCTTTTACATATAAACACATTGGTACAAGACTCCTCTCTTTGTCAACGAGATCCAGGAGATACCATGTTTTCTCACCAATAATTTCTCCCAAGAAACGAACGACTAACCTACGGCAAGGGGAATCTCACCCTCTCAAGCATGGGTCAACTATAATGCAAACAATTGCTATGCATTTCCAAGAGTTGATACCACATGTATGATCAATGCAATGGTGGATATCTCAACGTTCACAAACAGTTAAGTTTCGAAATTAGCCAATGTGCTAGTACGCAAATAGTCTTTCCATGAATTCCAACTAATACGTATATTCTTCATTGCAAGAATCTAGCACTAAGGCAAACCTTGTGCTACTAGATCCCTTATTTCCAAATAGACCATTTCCTAAATGCTATGCATAGAAAACAAAATCAAAATTTTTATTGTTTCAGCCCTCAAACTGTTGCACAAAATCCTACTCCCCCACACCATTTAAGTTTTACTTCATTGCATATGTGTATAGAGGTTGTTTTGTCATGGTTTAATATATAAAGAGCAATAAATCAAACACTGTGACAAAAAAATAGGGCAAACTGAGACAAAACCTCATGCTTTGCCCTACCATACATCCACAACCACTTATTATATTTTGTATTTTTCTAAGGCGTGTTCCTATTTTTCTCTATTTTTTCAATAAAAAACTAATATATTTTCATAGATGTGGCTCTTCTTTCTTAGAACAACAAAAATATAGATTTTATTAGCATTTTATCCCATGTGTATTGGTTTATTCCACCCAAAAACACCAAAAATCTCATTTTTTCTCTTAAAAACCGTGTTTTATGGGTTTCTAAAAATTATTTTCAGCATTTTGACTTTATGTTTTCTGATTTTCTCATCATGCAAGCATAGAAAAATAATAAACAGCATGTCTACCAATTTTCACTCCATAAGAACAATATTGGCTCAATCAAATGTAAAAAACAAGCAATTTTCCTTTGTAAAATAGAATTACCGATTTTTTCCTTCTTTGCGGGTTTAAAAATCTGATGCAGGATTGTAGATCAGCCCTCATTCAAGGCTCATCCTACCTCCAAATAGCCAACTCTAGCCCTCCACCGATCCGGGAGTGATCCGATACCATGCCAAACAAGCATCCTTCAACCGGTTCTCTTCTTAGTTCTTTCCACATGAATTGCCTCTTGGAAGAGAGAGAGGGAGGAGAGAGAAATACTAATTTTGGATCTCCATATTTAGGTAGCCATTGTATGGGTAGAGACAAGTGATAGGAAGCATAGACAGGAGGGAGATCAAGCATCTAATCTGTTGGGGGGGGTTTGCTTTTAAGCTCTCCAACCCCCCTCATCAAAATCGTCTTCTTCATGGTGTCGTCTGCAATAGCTATCGGAAAAAATGCCCCCCCTACCCCCCCATGAAAATCAAAATTTTAGGGGCCCCCATAGGGAGCCCCCAAAAGTCACACCCTTTTGGACCTCCTAAGTCTATTTCCACTTGGCCATTTTGCCCTTGGCCTCCCGTCTGGCCTATCTCCTGCGTCCGGCCTTGGATTTGGCCACTAAAATTTTTTGGTCATTCATCTCGAAGTCCCACACTGCGGAGCATCTCCAGAAGTCACGTTTGACATGTCAAGAAATTATGAAAATTCCCCAACCATCGCTCGATGGGTCTTTAAAGCACTTTTGGGGCATTGCCGCTTAAAATCATACTGATTGCAACTTTTGCCTTTAATGAAGTCTATTTTTTCCATAAAATTTGGATTTTTAAGCTATTTTTAAGCACTTATCGGGATCAAAAATCATATATCATTGGTGACCATGAGATAGGGCGACTCAGTCCATCGAATCCCACGAACAAATCTACACATACACAACTAAACAAATCATCAAGCTGATACAAAATATATACACATCAAAACACATCATAGCTCTCACCCTACCCCTTGACAAAACCAAGGCATGAAAGCCACGAGGAGTAGGCCTAGCATAATTTAACAGAATGCCTAAGCTAGTCACTAACCAATTGCTCTAACAGAGGCAAGCTAAAAAGAACTATCAAAAAGATCATCCTAAGTGGTGGTTTGAACTACCTACCTAACTAAGGACAACTCAACAAGGAGCTCTTACTAGGCAAGGACTCCTATAGCCGGATCAAGAGGTATTATTTTGTTTAGCACATTGTCCTTTTAGGAATTTATTTCCATACTCGGGCATGTAAAAAGGAGGGAGCTTAGCATAGTGACCCAAGGAGAACAAGGCATTGGCCTCAGGTCCTGTCTCGGTATCCAAGAACCTACCAAGCCCTCGCAAGGTGACACATAATCCTTTTATGATGCTCACTTTTATTTTCGCTCCAACCTTCTTTTATTCGGTGCTTTTCAGCTAGTTGCCACCCCTAGGAAGACAAGGCATTGGCCACGGGTCGTCTCATCCCCAAGAACCTACCAAGCCTTCGCAAGGCAATGAACAACTGCTCAAAGATTTTTCTTTTTTTTTAATTTTATTGTTTAGGGGTTAGAACCCCTTTTTACACACCTCCGTATATTCATATATTTTCTTTCATATATTTAGGATTTTTCCTTTTGGGTATTGTTAGTAGGCTTCTCTAACTGCCTCACATTAACAGGATCTCATAGATCAATTGCCTAGCAGGTCAGCAGAATAGGGTCACTAGAACTCCCTTCGAAAATAGGTCTTTCAATGCTTGGCAATGCCTTTTCAGGAGGCAACGACTACTCAAACCTCCCACAGACATACATAACCTAAACTTGGGACTGCATGCCTCGATTGTTGGTCCCCAACAAACAAAAAGAAAGTACCCCTTATACATGTATCGTTATTTTCTTAAGGGAAAAAACTTGAAAAGGGGACAAAACCACCTGGAATGGCCACAAGAAGCTCCTCTACAACAAAGGCTCTCCCCAACGACTTCATCAACCTATATGATGCAATCCCTAAAACAACAAACCATTAAACGTACCTACACCAAATAGACATAGGGCCCTCTTGGCCTAAAAAAATCGCCACAAACTAATTGGCCCTCTTGGACTAAAGAAATCAAACATTAAAACCTTAAAACGACTGGACCTCTTGGCCTAAAGAAATCAAGCAAACCAACTCATATAGATCCCTTCTTGGAAGAAGGCAGATATACAAAAATAGGCTCTATTCCAAAGGGGAAAAAGAGGGTTCTTAGCCCTAAACTAAATGCATCAAGTTGTGACCCATACTACCTGCATATATAGCAAGAGGCGTATGCATAAAATGTTGTCTGACCAATCTATGGGTCCATGATAATAATGGTAGATGGGTCTCGGCTACTCTTCGCATTACCCACATCAACCATCGCTTGCTATATAACGCGTAGTATGATAACATTCCCCACAAATGACCAGGTCCTGTCTCATTATCAAGAGCAACATCCGGACTAGGACCATAGTTGAAGAAGAGGTCCTCTTCATAAGAAAAATTGGCTAGTGAATTTGCAAACTGATTCCAAGAACGTGGAATCAGCTAAAGAGATACACTCTCAAATTCATCAAGTAGGGTTATAGCAGTTCGATGATACATACAAAGGATAGGATTTTGGACTGTATATGTCTCATTTAATTCAGCTGGGAATCCCCTTCTACTAACAATTGCTGAATACCACCTTTCTTGGCAATATTCAGTCCCATAATCAAGGCTTTATACTCTGGCATGTTGTTAGTGAATCCTACCCCGAGATAAGTAGCTAATTTCATTGTAACTCTACATCGAGGATCTTAGATACTCCAACACTCCCTTTTTTATTAGGACCCCTGGATGCCCCATCAAAATATAATGTGTACATCCACAATGGGTTTACACAGCCAACCATCCAGATCTCCCCTATTTGTAATTATGATAGTCAAAATTCAACATGTTGAGAGGATGAACTGACGTCTCCATCCCACCTTCATCAATAAAGACTATAGGTATACTCGTCAAAATCTGAAAACAGTGATTTGACAGAATACCTTAATCTCCCAAACGAATAATCCATCGTCTTGCTCATTCACTTTATAGCCTTTACTCCACCAGATGAGCTTTCCCTAATGATATCGTTGCTTTAAGTATGGGTGCTCCAAATAAGGGATTAGTCGACCCATCAACCTCTATCATAATTTCCTTACATATGTCTAATCAATCGCGCATAGATCTGCAAGGCACTTCTGTCATTAACGTAGTCAGAAATAATAAGGTTTAATCTCATTAAGATTAACCTTATTCTTAAACTCCATACCCTCAAGATCTGCCAATAAAACTGTGGATTTATTCTTCCTGATCCTAAAAATCCTATAAGGACCGTCCCATTTGGGCTCCAGCTTTCTTGGAAATAATTCTCTATGCGCATCATAGTACAACACTAGCTGTCCTTTCTTAAAAGTGTATTTCTTTGCTTTTAGGTCATGGAGCTACTTCATCTGATGCTTGGTCACCTCCTGATGTGGCAAGCTCTGTAATCTAATCTCATCGAGGTGTGCCAAAGTTGTAAAGCGCTCTAAGAGGGCATCCCCATCACCCAAAGAATGATTAATTGCAAATCTTATCATCAGCAACTAAATCTCTAGAGGTAGGACGCACTCCTCTCCATATACTAACCTGAATGGGGCGTGGTCAGTAACTTGTTTGAATGTCATATTGTATGCCCACAATACCACGTACAACTTTTTGTCCCAATCTCGTTTCTTTTCCAATACTACCTTAGACAGAATGCCCACAAGCTGCTTGTTGGTACTCTCGACCTGCCCATTGGCTTGTGGGTTATAGGGGGTTGCTTTATTATGCTTGATGTGCCAAGCCTCAATTAGGCTTTTTATCACTTTGTTCAGAAAATGTGTCCCCAAGTCCAATACTATTTCTTTTGGTAGACCAAATCGACATACTATTTGCTCTAATAGGAAACTGGTGGTTTTCTTTGCATCGTCTTTCCGTATTGCACGTGCTTATGACCACTTAGTAAAATAATCAGTGGCTACGATAATATATATTTTCTGTGCAGTAGACAATAGAGTAATAAGGCCCACAAAGTCGATCCCCCACTTCTCGAACGGAAGGATCGCCATAATAGGAGTGAGTTGTTGCTTCCTATTCTCTTGGCTATCATGTCGTTGACAGATGTCACATCTTTTAATGTACTCCTGTCTCTCCTATCGACAAATAATGCGTTATCACTACATATTAGGAGGGAATTGATGCCGTGTCAATCTTGAACAATGAGTCCCAGTCACTATCTTTAGCTAGATCTTCCTTTGGCTCCCTAAAGTCCACAAGGCACTCTATGATACCTTGCAACATGGGTGGCTTGCTCTTAACCTCATAGTCAAACTCCTACAAAGTGATTAACCACTTTGCCAAATGATCAGGCAGTTGTAGCTTATTCATTAACAATCGTAGCCCTTTCACCTTCGTATAAAGGAAAACTTTCTCATAAAGGATGTAGTGCCCGAACTTTTTAGTCGCAAAGACCATCGCAAGGCACAACTTTTCCATATAAGTATAATTAATTTCAGATACACCCAACTTCCGAATGGCAAAAGCAATCGGGTGATACCACTTCTCTTTCCACATCTGTGCTAAATAGCAACTAATGCTATGCATGGTAGCTATTAAAGATATAAAAAATTTCGCCCCTCTTTGGTGCTTTCAACACAAGTGCTCTTACGAGTTCCTACTTTACATCCTCGAAAGCTAGGGTCACTCCACATAAACAAACATTTGAAGGATAACAGATTTGTCAATGGCAACATTCTTTCTGCCAAAGCATTTATGAATCGTTAATAATATCCAACTAATGGCAGAAAGATGTGGACTTCTTTGGGGGTGCATGGCAGACTCATGGCGACTATAACTTTATCTTTTCAGGATCCATTGCAATCCCTACCAAGTTAACTACATGGCCCAACAAGAGCCCATAAGGTATGCCACAAATGCACTTCCTCGAATTGAGAGCTATGCAAAATTGCCTGCATTGCTCAAAACATTTTCGTAAAATAATCAACTGCCTCTCTCTCACAATGGTTGCCTCTAAATCGTCAATAAATACCTTCAGCTCCTTAGGGGAAATGTCACCAGAGGTCTTATTAGCAGTTTGTTGCCAAGAACCAGGTGCATTGCATAGACCAAATGCCATCACATGATACGCAAAGGTCTCAAAGATTGTTATAAATATCATGTTGAGCTTATCCTCTTCTGCAATCGCCATCTAATTATAGCCTGCAAAATAGTCCATGAATGAATATATCTCCCTACCCGCCAATTGATCTAGAATCTGGTCAATAAAAGGCAATGGCTAGTAATCCTTAACTGTTTACTTGTTCAACTCTCGAAAGTCCACACACACCCAAATTTGATTATTTTTCTTCTTCTTGATCACAACTGGTGAACACCATTTAGTGTGCTGCACAGGAAGATCAAACTCGCTTTTCATAATTTTTGTAACTCCTTGAACAGCCCATCCCACAACTCAAATGGCATATACCTCACTTTTTGTTGCACGCAACGACTTCTTTCCTTCAACAAAATTGTATGGATAGTGAGGCTGGGAGGAATGCCCCTAAGTTCATCATAACTCCAAGTAAAAATATCGTGGAAGTCTTGGATCAGAGTAACATAATCTTCCTGTTCCTCTGCACTAAGCATGAGCCCTAGCTTTATTGGCCACTCATTGTCTGGCGTACCAAGGTCTAGCTCAATAACATCTGCATCTTTTATTCTATCTTGAGCTTCTAATGGCTCATTCAATGTTACTTGCTAGACATCTTCTGTGGTTGATCCCTCTTTGGATTTGTTAGTCGATGACGTCTCACTTTTAGACACATCTTCCATTGTCTCTAACTCTGTAGAAGACAGGGGATCTCGCTTACTTTGAGGTGATTCAAGATATGCATCAACTACCACATGTCTAGCACCTCTGCCAAATATCAATCTACTAGCAGGTATATCTACTTGACAGTCTACTTGCAAAATCCAAGGTCGACCAAGTAATACTTGGTAACTCGGATGCCCTACAAATCAATTATCCTAAATTCCAATAGGCATTCTACGTTGGCAATTGTCACGTGAACTTTAGTAATGCAGCCCTCTGGCTGCCTCAGATTATCATCAACCATTCTAAGGATTTTGGAGGCATCTTTCTGAATCACAAGACCCAACCTCTCCATCAATTCAGAACTCATAATATTAACCAAGGATCCTATGTTGACGATAGCATTATCCACTAGAATCCCATCAACATAGGCTGCAACCCTTGGCCAATGCTTTTCGGCATGTTCAAACCAGTCATCCCCTACCCATGCTATTCCCAAGGGTTCTATGATATAACCCATACGCAAAATCTTTTTAAATTCTTTGCGTACTCTTGTCGATAGCTTGATTAGCTGCAAGAGATTCACATCTGGTTTAACATTGCAAAGGGAGCTAGCTAAATCAAAATTGTGATAATTCGCTAAAGCTCGCTTCTCGCACCAAACCATCTGCTCTTTAGGATGTTGCACCAGCTTTATTGCCTCTTTTTTAACTCTCACATTCTTTCTTGATACCTCTTTATCTCTCTTGGCATTAGTCTTACTCTCTATGGGCTTCAGAGGTCCCCCTTCCTTGTCAGAATTTAGAACTTGCGTTCCTTTATCATCCTGCCTAGGGTTTCTATCGACAAGTTTTACATTAGGGTTCAAGAAGCATAGACCGCTTGCAATCGATATTCTATTTCTTGCGCTCGTCGAATGGCAGTGTCTATATCTGCCAAGATGACACTACTCAACTGCACTTTGATGTTAAAATCAAGACCATGCAAGAAGTATTGCAACTGAGGAGCACGTAGGATAGGGATAGAGGCATCCAATTTACGGAAAACCTCTTTAATCTTCTTGGCATATGCTCGTGTATCTTCATGCAGTTCTTGGCGTGTCAAATTCAACATGCGCAGCCAATATTGGCCACCCCTCTTGGGGGCAAACTCTATTCGAAAGACTTCATAAAATAAATCCACGGTGGTTGTGGTTCAGACCTCAAGGCCATGCTAATATATAGCTACCCTTCCCTTCAAGGTCATATTGAAGAACATCATTAGATGCCCTTCCTCTTGGATGCGGCAGTTAAACATCAGCTTTTGGAACTCCCTTGTATAAAGCTCAGCATCCTCTTCCACTAACCCATTAAAAATGGGTAGGGGAAAATATGCCATTCCCGTAGGGATTATGATATGTTGCGCCATGGCAATGATTGGATTTGCTAATGGAATCGGGACAAGCAAAGTTGTCACACCACTTGAAGTGGGTAGATTAATTGGGAGGGGGGAAGTGTCAAGAATCACGTGGTGGGGAGACTTCCTCAAGATGTTGCGCCGAACACACACAGAATGCACAAGGAAAAGCTCATTCAAGAGACAAGAAGAGAGATGAAGGCCAAAACGTTTTCTTGCTGATTTCTTCTTCTCTTCCACACTCTTTTCAATGTACACAAAGTATAGATAAGATACAACATAAAGGAAAGTCGCCTACTAAGTCAAACAATGCATAACCGACTACACTAGTTGACTGGCGCTATAACTATGCCAGCTGTAAATAGGTGTAACAACCTGAATATAATAAGTGATGAGTCAGTGGCCATGTGAGAGTCATAATGACCACCGACATACTAAGTGTAGTCGTGTGGACCCATCTAACCAGGCGGTCCATCATCAATGTGCGCATGTGTTGAGCTTGTCATCTCAACACTCCCCCTCAAGCTCAACTGCATCTCTGCAACTCCAAGTAAGCTTCCAAACTTTTGAAGCTTCTCTGTACTCATGCCTTCGTGAAGATGTCAGCTATCTGATCTTGTGTGCTGACATACACCAAGTCAATCTCACCTGCTAGTACCTTCTCTCTCACAAAGTGGTAGTGTACCTCAATATGTTTTGTCCTCGCATGGAACACAGGGTTCCTAGCCAATTGTATACTACTCATGTTGTCACAATAAATGACAACTGCACCTTCCACCTACACATCTAAATTAGTCAATAACTTTTGCAGCCATACTACCTCACATGCTACAACAGCAGCACCTCTATACTCAGCCTCTGTACTCGACAAAGCAACTGTAGATTGCTTTTCGCTGCTCCAAGCAACTGCTGCACTACCAAGAGAGAACATGTATCCGTTGGTAGATCTTCTATCAGACATACTACCAGCCCAATCTGCATCTGTGTATCCAAACACCTGTACATCTGTACCTGCCTCATAGAAAAGTCCATAATGTAATGTGGACTTCACATATCTCAATATGTGTCTAACTGCATCCAAATGTGGCTTTCTAGGTACTTGCATAAACTGACTCACAAGACCAACAACGTAGCTCAAGTCTGGCCTTGTAATGGTCATGTAGATCAAACTCCCCACTATCCTCCTGAACATAGTAGGGTCTTCTATCTCATCCCCAACATCAGCACTCAACTTTACATTCTGCTCCAATGGGACTGAAAGTGGTTTGCATGCTGTCATACCATACTTGGACAACATATCCAAGCCTACTGTCTTTCAAAGAGCCATATACCATCATCACATCTGATCACCTCAATTCCAAGGAAGTATCTTAACTCACCTAAATCCTTCATCTCAAACTTCTTCTTCAAAAAATCCTTGACTTCAGCAATCCCACTATCACTATCACCTGTAATAATCAAGTCATCCACATAGATGACTATGATGACCAAACCTGCATCTCCCTTTCTCACATAAAGTGAGTGATCAGCATCAGAAACATAAAAGCCAATATTGACAAGATACTCTCTGATCTTGTCAGACCATGCTCTAGGTGCTTGCTTGAGCCCATAGAGCGCCTTCTTCAACCTGCATACATACGTGGGATGCTCTAAATCTTCATAACCTGCTGGCTGATCCATATACACTTCTTCCTGCAATTCACCATGCAAGAAGGCATTCTTCACATCCATTTGCTGCAACCTCTAACCTTTGGCTGCTGCCAAAGCAATCACATATCTGATAGTTGCCATCCTAGCAACTGGACTAAAGGTTTCATCATAATCTATGCCATATTTCTGGGCATAGCCTTTTGCAACCAGCCTAGCTTTGTACCTACTAATAGAACCATCTGCATTGTGCTTAATCTTATAAACCCACTTACATCCAATAGCTTTCTTGCCCTTTGGCAATGATACTAGATCCCAAGTCTTATTGGCCTCTAATGCAGCCATCTCCTCATCCATTGCTGCATCCCAATGAGCATGACCAATAGCCTCCTCAAAACATGTGGGCTCAACATCCTCAACTAGTTTCACCATATAAGCATAATGGTGAGCTACATAACCTTCAAAACCAAATCTTTTAACAGGGTATCTCACCCTGCTAGACATGCATACCACTGGATCACTCAATGGAGTCTTTGCATTAATGTGTGCTCTCTGCACACCTGGAGTCCTCACTGAAGGAATGCCAAGCTCATCATCCAAGCTCTCTGAGCCACTGGAGTCTCCATTAAGAACTGCATCAATGCCTTCTGACACTTTATTCTTTCCTTTGTCTTTACCTATAGTGCTATAGATGCACCTGAAGATGTAGAGGTACTCCTTAATCTCCCAAACCAAGGACTACCAGATGATGTCTCTGGTCCACTAAGAGTCCGTGATTCTTGCTTTTCAGCCTGCACATGAGTGTCATGATCATCATCATCATCCAATGCATCACCACTAGATGCATACCAACTACTCATTTAATCAAAGATGACATCCCTGCTCAATCTGAACTTACATGTGATAGGGTTGTAACAGTGATACCCTTTCTGCTCTAAAGAGTATCCAATAAAGACACTTTTTAGCCTTTGGATCCAGTTTCTTCCGCAACTCATCTGGCACATGAATATACGCAATGCAGCCAAACACTTTCAAGTGTGAGACATTAGGCTTCTTACCTGTAAAACATTCTTCGGGAGTCATCCCATGGACTGCAGCTGTGGGAGTTCTGTTCATAATATAAACAGCGGTATGAACAGTCTCAGACCAAAAATGCTTAGGCATATTCTTTTCAGCCATCAAGGCACGTGCAACTTCTGCAATATGCCTGTTTTTTCTTTCTGCAACCCCATTTTGATGTGGGGTATATCTGCATGGGAACTGTCTCTTTATCCCATGAGACCTCAAAAATCCACTGAACTCATTCGAGAGGTACTCTCCCCCTCCATCTGACCTCAAGCACTTTACTTTCAAGCATGATTCTCTTTCAACTGCAGCCTTGAAAGTTCTAAAGTGCTCAAAAGCTTCACTCTTTTCCTTCATAAAATATACCCACAACTTTCTAGAACAACCATCAATGAATGTGACAAAGTATGAACTGTCTCCAAGAGATACATTTTGTGTAGGCCCCCAAATGTCTGTATGCACAACATCAAGGATATTTCTGCTTACATCTCTGTCATGTGAAAAGGGTTGTCTTGCCTGCTTACCAAACTGACATGCTTCACATACTTTATGAAATTCTGCAACTCTAAATGTAGGCAAACCTGTAACCAACCCTTTTGACTGAATTAATTTCAGCCTTTATACATTTGCATGTCCAATGCGTTTGTGCCAAATTTCAATGTCTGCAACAACACATTTTCCTTTAGCATACATAGTAGCATTCATAGTAGGAATTCCAACATCCAGAGTAAACACATGTCCAACACTACTTCCCTTTGCAACTAACCTGCACTTGTCATTGAAGTCTTCTACAAAGCAGTCCTTTGCATTAAATCTGACTTGCAGCCCTTGCTCTACCATTTGACCGACTGACACTAAGTTCTTTGTAATAGATGGCACATGTAATAAATCTGAAAGACTCTTTGTCTTACCATCGTGCAAGGACAAGGGAACTTTTTCAATGTGTGAAATTGGGTGGCATGAATCATCACCCATCTGCACATAACCTGCATTTTGCAAATCTTGCATCTCTCCAAACCATTTTGCATGGCTGGTCATATGATTGGATGCACCTAAATCAACATACCAAACATCATCATGTGTTCCCTTTCCTGTAACAACATTCAACATATGCTGCATAACAAACAGACGTTCATTTTTATCTTCATTCTGTCATGAAGACGATGCATAGTTTCCTTGCTGCAACTTACCACTGCGGATATCATCTTTCTTAGCATAACATTAGGCTGTGATATGACTTATTTTGCCACAGTAGTGACACACAATACCAGAGTTGTTAGAACCTCTGTTCTGCCATCCACCTCTTCCTCTAAAGCTCCCCCTGCCTCTAAAGTTACCATGACCTCTTGAAACCTGCATATCGCCAAATTGTTGATTCAATTTGGTTTTCTGGTTGTCACTACCACGTCCTGTACCACGGCCTCTTGAAGAGAACTTGCCATGTCCCCTTCCTGAACTGAGTAGAAAGCTTGGACCTGTTCACCACTTTTTTCAGATGTCTCACTCTGCATGTTGATCTCTTCAGTGATCATAAGGGAGACTAACTCATCGAAATCTGGAAATGGCTTTCTAACATATACGAAAGTTACAAAAGACTTCCAAGCCTTTTCATTGTTAAGTCCACCCAAGGTAGACGACACCAAATCATCATCATCGGGCATTGCATCAATCGCTGCCAAGGCATCTACAATGATCCTTACCTTCAGTGCATACTCATTGATAGACATCTTCCCTTTCTTCAATGTATTCAACTCTTGCTTGAGTTGAATCTTTCGTGCCTTTGTATTTACAAAAAACATACTTTCAAGTATGGTCCAAGCTACATATGAATTCTCTGCATTTCTAATATGTCTCAGCATATTATTGTCAATTACTGCAGACAACCAATACATGACCTTTTTATCTTTTGCATTCCATTCCTTCAGTGCCTTTGTCTCTTCTGCAGTTGGAGGATCACTCACCTCCGGCTCCTTTTCTTCACTTGAAACAAACTCGTAGAGGCCTTTTCCAATAAGGAAGTTCGTGACACGGAACTTCCATGAAGGGTAGTTATTCTTCTCGAGCTTCTCAATGATGGGGCTTCCACTGTTCTCTGCCATTATCACAAAATTAATACCAATAGCAAGCAAATTTTCTGCAACCCTCGACCTGTAGTGCACAGCAATACACCAGACAGCCTTTTTCACTGTCTGCTCAACAATACATGCAATCTGCAACCAGTTTGCAGATAAATCTTGTGTTTACTCGCTGATAAACACCTTTGAACTTACAGATCTGAAATCTGTAACCTGTGCACCCACTTTCGGTCAATACAGTCGAAGTCACAGTGTACCCTAAAACTGATGTCCGCAACCTTGCGACTCTAAAAACGGGGCCTGAAACGGCCTCAGATGCCCAAAATAACTGCGGTAAAGCCCTAAAGGGTCTAGTTGCAGAATACACAGCGCTCTTCATGAACACCAAATCTCACTGCAATCTGAGATTTTTGCTTTCCCCTGCTTTCAGTGCCTCCACAGGCACTATCCAAGAGAGAGAGTGGAAGAATGGGAGACCTTACCTGTGGCTTGCTTGCTCGAACCTTGCTTCTTCTCCTTTGCTTCAACCTTCGAAATCAGCCTCTCTCAATGGCGCGGCTCTGATACCATGTCAAGAATCGCGTGGTGGGGGGACTTGCTCAAGATGCTGTGCCGAACACACACATGCACAAGGAGAAGCTCACTCAAGAGACAAGAATACACTTGGCAAGAAGCATTGGGATGTCGTGAAGGGTATCATGAGGTACCTAAAGGGCACTGCAGTTATGTGCATCTGCTATGGCAGCCAGGATATAGGAGACATGGGGTACACTGACTCTGACTATGCAGGACATGCAGATAGTAGGAAGTCTACTTCCGGCTATGTATTTACTTATGCTAGAGGTGTTGTTTCTTGGATGTCTAGGGTGCAAAAATGTACGGCCCTTTCTACTACAAAGGCCGAGTATGTTGCAGCCACACTGAGGCTTGCAAGGAGGCCATTTGGTTGGGTCGTTTGGTTGCTGACCTTGGTATTGATGCCATCCCTACACTACATTTGGATTCCATGAGTGCAGGGAGGCCCTTTCTACTACAAAGGCCGAGTATGTTGCAGCCATTGAGGCTTGCAAGGAGGCCATTTAGTTGGGTCATTTGGTTGCTGACCTTGATATTGATGCCATCCCTACACAACATTCGGATTCTATGAGTGCTATTTAGTTAGCCAAGAATCCGGTCTTCCATGCGAAGACAAAATACATTGAGGTGAGGTATCACTTCATATGTGGGGTCGTTGAGGACAAGTCTCTTGATCTTGTCAAGATCTCGACTGACCAGAATCTTGTAGATCTGCTCACAAAAAGCCTCTCTACAGAGCTGAGAGGGGAGTTTTGAGCCCGGGATGTGCCTAAAATTTGCCAAAAAATCCAAAATTTAGGGAAAAAATATTTAACATCGAAGGCGGCGGCTCTAGCTAGGACAATTTTAAGCACCAAGTGAAAGACGACTTTTAAAAGGCGCCCAAACGACACTTGTGGATTTTTTATCATTTTGTAGAATGTCGTGCGGGTTCTCAGGAGTTGCCAGTCAATGCGGGATGTCAAGCCAGACGCCCAGGATTTTTCAGAGCTCCAATTGGATGCCGGACGAAGAAGGAACCAACAAACAGTCAAGATTTGAAAAGGTGGACAAGTTTTAGGCCAAAAGGGGTGGTGCCCTTTGGAGGCTTGGATCCCCCCCCCCCCCCCCCCCCCCCTTCCCCCAAAAAAAAAAAATTCATGCATTTCATGAACAAGAAATGTGGAGAGAGAAACGTGGGCATGGCGTGAACTACACGGGCGCAAATTTCGCTTCCTCCTCTCTCATCATGATCATGAGGATGAATACAACCCATCTAGCAGACATTGGCCCTTGAGTTCTCTTTATGTGCTGGTCTTATCGCCACCTTTCGCTCATGGAATGATGGACTGAATGAAGAGAACCAGATCTAGTATTTCTCTCTCCTCCCTCTCTCTCTTCTCTATGGGCTGTTCATGTGTGCTCTCTTGAAGAAGGAATCCGGGTGGAAGAATGAAGAAAGTGATGATGAAGATTGATGAAGATGCTGAAGGATGAAGTGCAGCATTGGATTGAGAGCTATGGAGGCTCCGTCTTCTGGTTATGCATGCATTCAAAGCATCTTGGGTTACAAAAAACACGGTATGAGTATTTTTATGAAGGAAAATGAAGGATTTTTTATAGTTTATGATGATAATTATGTTCTTTTTGGATGAAAATTTGTTTGTGGGCTGTTTGCATTATGAGTAATTGCTGTATATAAGAAAATTCCAAGTTTGCAATGATTTACATGCTTTATTTAATTCCCATAAACCCAAAAAGCGGGTTTTAAGTGGTAAAATGCTAGTTTTTCTGTTTCGGGTGGGGAAAAAGTGTTCCCATGGGGGGAATATGAAAGATAAATTGAATAATAACATTTTGAAGTGAGTGGGATGAGAAAAACTAGAAAATTGTATATTTTATTAATAAATAAATCAAGAAAATGGGAAAATGTGTGAAAAAATAGAAATACAACTTGGAAAAATAAGGAAAAATACAATAATTATTTGTGGATGTATGGTAGTGGCAAAGCATGAGGTTTGACCTCAGTTTGCCCTATTTCTTTGTTAAAGTTAGTGATTTATCGCTTTCTATACATCAAAAAACCATAAAATGAACCTCTACACCTATGCAACGAAGCAATACCTAAACGTAGGGGGTTGGAAGGTTTGGATGGTGTGATTTGCGTGCTGATTGTTGCTGATTTTCTGATGCATTTCATGTCATAGAGTTTCATGTTATGTTAATTAAGAGGATAGTAGCACGAGTTGTCTCGGTGCTATCCTTTCATTGATGCAATGGGTTAGTGAATAATGCATGATAAAGCCTGATTGTGCACAAGCACGTTGCTGAATTAAAATGATGTTTGAGCACTTTAAAAATCATTCACCTTTGCATGTGCATGATGATCATGGTATCGGAATGTGAAAGCTGGATGCATGGCACTTGCTTTCAATGACAATGATCCATGTTGAGTGTAGTAAGGCATCCTAAGCCGTAGGATACATGTCGGTTCTTGTGGGATTATTTGGTGAGGAAACATGGTATATCTCCTGGATTCGAAATGGAAGAGTGGAGTGTGTTCGTTTGTTTTATATGTTGAGCAGCGCATCAAGGGGCTAATCTCTGCGATGTAGAAGAGCTGCAATGGGGCCGCGGTATTTCTACTGAGAGGTTGCCTCCATGTATGTGATTATCGCCGCATTGCCAATGTGTATGGGTTCTCCTTCTGTGGAGTTTATAGAAAGGGAAACGTTGGACTACAAAACCATAAAACTATAAACACATAGATTAGGCTTAAGGGCAGTTTGTCCTTTAGCAGAAGATAGACGCTCCTGGTCCGCGAGGCCGTGAGGGTGTGTTTATCTATTATGAGCATGAGGTCTAGCTAGTGCCATACCCAGTGCCGGCCCATTTTAGGTCCCATCAGTGGTGCGTCTGCCGGGAGCTGCTAATAAGTGGTGGTTCTCGAATCTAGGGTTTTTAGGGACCAAAAAGTTGGTTTATGTCCTCTGACAAGGACCGTCAAGCCAAAATACAAAAAGCAGAACGTGCTGAGAGGGCTAGACTGCAGTTGGAGATTGTAAGTCGCTATTCTCCTCAAAGGAGTAGCCCGATACGCATAAGAGACAGTGGTCTTAGTAACCCAACTGCTGCACATAGTCTTTTAGGTGCAAGAGGAAGCGCAAGTTCTTCCTCTCTTCCACCAAGTCAGCCCACTTGAAGTGGGGATGTGATTACATCAGTTCAAACTCCTATTGTCAATCCGATTGTCGCCATGGCACAACCCATTGCAATTCTTGCAGGGATGTCAGATCTGCCAGCTTTAGGAGTTCCTTTGCCCATTTTTAATGGGTTAGCTGAAGAAGATGTGGAGTTTCACATTTGTGAATTCCAAAGATTAATGTTTAATTACCGCATCCAAGATGAGGGACATCTTATGATGTTCTTTAACATGACATTAAAAGGAAGGGCTATGGTATGGTATCATAGCATAGAGACTGGAACCATAACCACAATCGACCAATTTTATGCAGCTTTTCGAGGAGAATATGCCCCTAAAAGAGGTGGCCAATACTGGTTGTGTGTTCTGAATGTAACGCACCAAGATCCACATGATAATGTGAAAGCCTATGCTAAGAAGCTTAAGGAAGTGTTTCGTAAGTTACAAACTTACATTCCTATTCCGCCAGCTGCCCAAGTGCAATATTTCTTGCATGGATTGGACTTCAATATTCAGGTACAATTGAGCAGTGTGGCTTTGGCTGATATAGACACCGCCATCACGCGCGCAGAAGGAGTGGAGACACGATTACAAACGGCCTACTCCTCTCGAATAAATCTTAATGCGGGTTTAGTACCTGGAGGCAATTTACCATTGATAAATGGAAGTCAAGGGATGCCTATGAATAACCCTAATGGGAGAGGAAGCATAGTTCAAAATGTACCTTTGCTGCCAGCTCCTCCCAGTGTGACTATGCCTATGGCTAGTCAGTTGGATCCACCAAATGTTGGAGGCCAAGTTTCAAACCCTAATGTTGTTCCTATGAGTCAACAACCAATGCCCAATCAAATTGTTAGGCCAATGGAACGAAAAATAGATGATCAAGGCTATGAGTCGAGTGCCTCTAATGTCCTTGGCGAAGTTAAGGATATGATGAAGCATTATACTGATATGATTTCTGAACAATATCGGCAAATATCTATTGACGTCAATTTCTTGAAGAAGGAACAGAATCTGATAGGGAGCCGACACCCTGAAGAGGGTGATCCATCAAGATTTAGTTGTAAGTGGTGTGGCGGACAACATTTCCCTAGAAACTGTCCAAATGTTAAATGTGATATTTATGGGAAGTCAGGCCACTTAGCCGCTACCTATTAGAGTAAGATTAGTTCCCTCCAACAAGGGAGTAAACAGCCAGGTCCAGTTAATCATAGAGAACAAGGTAATAACCTCCAGCAAAATGATGGACCAAGACAAATATTGCAAAGGGGAAAGACCACTATAGAGGAGTTGCCACAAGGCAATGGAGTCAGCCTTATTGAGGCTATATGCATCAATGTTGCTGAAACCTCTAACCTACGAGCTGTGACAAGAGGCCAAAAGGCTAAAGAGGGTGATAAAGATAATGCAAAACCGGTCGAGGGAAACCTTAAGCAAGGGAATAAGGGGACGCAAGTCCTGAATCCTAGTGTGGAAGGGGGGACCTCTAAGGCCTGTTTGACAAAAAAGTCGATCCTAAGAAGGATGAGGAAGTGCTAAGAAAGAAGGCAAGAGCTAAAAGAGAAGCACCAAAGCCGGTCCCGAGACCAAAAGAAAGAATGGTTTGGTGAGAAAAAAGAGCTTTGGCTACCTATCATGATTTTGATTTAGCAAGTTCTCTTTGCGAAGTCAAACTAGATGTAAACCTCTTGTAGTTGATTAAATTATCTCCAGGAGTACACAACGAATTCAAGAAGATCCTACGTATTGGGTATATTGTAGAACCTTTGGGCATAGCACGAGTAGGGGAAGATTAGTTTGATCATGCTGAAAAGAATTCCCCTAGGGTTCCAACATACGTGGATGGAATATTAGTAGAGCATGCTATCGTAGACACTGGATCCTCCATCAATATCATGAGTTCAGAGTTGATGGAGAGGTTGGGTCTAGCCATCCAAAAAGATAGCTCCACCCTTCTTAGAATGGCTAATGATAGTCTAAGACAACCAGAAGGTTGCGCTACTAAAGTTTATGTTACAGTTGCAAGTGTAGAATGCTTCTTGGACTTTAGGGTGATAAGATTTGCAGGACGTCCTAGCCATCGAGTTTTGCTAGGTAGGCCTTGGATCTTATGAACAGACTGTCAAGTTGATATACCCGCCGGTCGAGTGGTTCTAGGTAGAAGTGCTAATCGAGTAATAGTCAATGCTTACCCTGAGTCTCCGTAGGGTGAGAGAGCTCCTTTATCCTCCACTGAATTAGAAACAGTAGATGATCCATCTGGTAGTGAGACATCATCCAGTGATGAATCTAAAGAGGAGTCCACTACAGAGGATATTTATCAGATAACTCTAAATGAGCCGATAGAGCCGCAAGATAGGATAAGAGATGCGGATGTGATTGAGTTGGACCTTGGCACACCGAATGATTCACGGCCAATTAAATTAGGTTCTATGCTCAGTTCAGCAGAAAGGGAGGACTATGTGTCCTTGATTCAAGAATTTCGCGATATCTTTGCTTGGAGTTATGATGAGCTGAGAGGCATTCCTCCTAGCCTGGCTGTTCATACTATTCCTGTAAAAGAAGGCAGTCGTCCTGTGCATCAAAAGGTAAGGCGTATGCCTTTTGAATTGAGGGACAGTGGGCTGTTTGAGGAGTTACAAAAGTTATGGAAAGCTGGTTTAATCTTCCCTGTACAGCACACAGAATGGTGTTCACCAGTTGTCATCAAGAAGAAGAAAAACAACCAGATCCTACTATGTGTAGATTTTAGAGAGCTGAATAAGCAGACGGTTAAGGATTACTACCCGTTGCCATTTATTAACCAGATCTTGGATCAACTAGCGGGTAGGGAAATATATTCGTTTATGGATTACTTTGCAGGATACAACCAGATGGCAATTGCAGAAGAGGACAAGTTGAAAACAACTTTCATTACTGTCTTTGGTACTTTTGCGTACCATGTGATGGCCTTTGGATTGTGCAATACACCTGGATCATGCCAACGCACGGCAGACAAGACCTTTGGTGGCATCTCCCCAGATGAGTTGAAAGTATTTATCAATGACTTGGGGGTAACCACTGTAAGGGAAAGGATGTTGATTATTTTAAGAAAGTGCTTTTAGCGCTGCAGACAATTTTGTATCACTCTTAATCCACAAAAGTGTGTCTTTGGAGTGCCTTATGGGCTATTGCTAGGCCATGTGGTCAGTTCAGTAGGGATTGCAACTGACCCTGAAAAGATCAAGGTTATAGTTGCTATGAGTCCACCACGCACTCTGAAAGAGGTACATAGGTTTATAAATGCCTTGGTAGAAAGGACGTTGCCATTAATGAACTTATTATCCTTTAGCTGTCTATTTGTATGGAGCGACCCTTGTAAGGTAGCTTTTGAGGATGTGAAACAGGAGCTAGTAAAAGCACCAGTTTTAAAAGCACCTAAAAGAGGCGAGGTATTTTACATATTTTCAGCAGCCACCATGCATAGTATCAGCTGTGCTGTTTAGCCCAAATCTGGGAGGAAAAGTGGTATCATCTGATAGCTTTTGCTAGTCGAAAATTGGGCATTTCATAAATTAACTACACCTATATGGAGAAGTTATGCCTTGCCATGGTCTTTACGACTAAAAAATTCAGGCACTACATCCTCTATGAGAAGGTAGTTTTCTATACGAAGGTGGAAGGGCTTAGATTGCTTATGAATAAGCTATATCTGCCTGATCGTCTAGCAAAGTGGTTAATCACTTTGCAGGAGTTTGATTATGAGATTAAGAGTAAGCCACTGAGGTTGCAAGGGATTGTGGAATGCCTTGTGGATTTCAGGGAGCCGAAAGAGACTTTGGCTGAAGGAAGTGATATTGAAGAAATGTTTAAAATTGATACAGCTTCTATCCCATCTTGGTATGCTGCTATCATGCATTATCTATCAAACGGGAGAGACTGGAGCTGGTTTATCAAAATTTGAAAAGAAGAAAATCAAACAACAGGATTTGAAGTTTTCCTTGATCGCAGGGACACTATATCGGCAGGGTGTTGATGATATCTATTGCCGATGTGTGATGCCTGAGGAGGTTCCTTTCATCTTGGAAGAGTGTCATGACTCTGCATGTGGAGGCACTTCGCACGACGGTTGACGGCACAAAAAGCTTTAAGAGCTGGATATTGGTGGCTGTCCATCTTCCAAGATTCCTTTGAGTATGTTAAGAGATGTGATACCTGTTAAAGACATGTCAGCAGAGAGAATAGGAAACACCCACTTACGTGGATTTCATAGCACTATTGATGTTGGATTTTATCTTGGACTTACATGCTCCTGACAACTCCAAGCTACCAATCAACCATTGACCACCAGATAGTGGTGGCAATGGGACATGCTGCAATCTTTGGCTTTCTACTACATACAATGAATTATAAAAAAAGATATTTTGAGTTACAAGTTGACTTGCAGAGTTATTATCATAGATCAAAGAACCTATGTCTTCATGCCAAACATATATCTTTCCACTCAAACATTCCACATTCTGCCATTCATGCAAAGTCGATGGATATAGATATGTCAGTAAAACACGATTGAATTAGAGAACTGTAAATATTTTTAAAAACAACTATGATGCAAAAGAATAAACAATGATAAAATTTAAAAACTTACTATTTTGTTTATAATTTGCAAAGTAGTTCTCGTCACGTACAAATATTTTCTTGTGTGTACAAACATATTGGATCAACACTTCTGTTATTGTACTTGTTCCATTAAACACTTTTCTGAACTCTTAAATTCTAACTTTCTAATGTTTGCTAGGGTTTTCAACATCCTTATGCCTGACCTTGAAACTCCCTTGAGTACTTGAGTGCATCAAAATCCAATCCAACTTATAGTACTTATCACAAATCCAATTATCGCCACTATCGTTCCTATTGAAGACCTCTATTGCAAGTATGTTACTGATGTTTTTCCTCTATGAAGACATCTATAATAACCAAATAGAAAAGTTACTTATTAGCATTTTTATCATTTGCAAATGCTCTCTCCAAATGAAATGAAATTTAAATGGAGTAATTTAAAAAAACATTGTGTCTGTAATTCTTTTCACAAAGAAGCCTAGAGATGTTGAACAAGAAGTTGACTTATGATAAGAGTATTGTTCCTTTATTGACAAATTCCTGGAGTACAAAAACAAAAGAAAACTTGGGTCAAAGCATACATATAACTTACATAGGCTTTGTCCAAATGAGTTTAACCTTAACCATGGAGCAACAGAAAAAATGACAATATACCTGTGGCTCTCTTTGCTAAGAAGCCCAAAGATGTTGAAGAAGTTGAGCTTTTAAAAAATCATTGTTCTTCACCCTCAGAGAATCTTGGGGTACCAAAACAAAGGAAAGCTCAGTATGCATATAACTTGCATACATTTTATCCAAATGAGATAAAATTCAACTATGGAGTAACAAAAAAACAAGACAACATACCTATAACTTTGTTTACAAAGAAACCCTAAAATGTTGAAGAAGAAGTTAAGTGTTCAAAAGATCATTGTTCTTGGCTGTAAGAAACTCCTAGAGCACCAAACCAAAAGAAATTACATGTCAAATAATGCACATTAAAATTGAAAAGGGAGAAATGAAAAGTCAAACATTAAAAAATAAGAAAATGAAATTTTGAGTCACAAACTTCCAAGAAGTGAAAGCATTGTATTCCCCACATTTTCCCTTATTTTATTGTTGAGGGAATATTTGGGCCAAGATATGGCTAGAAGATTCATGTTACATGAATCTAGAATCCCATCTCTCTCATTGGTTAGGCCTATATTTATTTATTCACTCATTAAGGGTCAAAAAAGAAAGTCCATACTTCTCCTAATGATAGATAATGACACTGATTGAAAGGACAAAAGTACAGTGACATTATATTCAAACGATATGCAAGTACAATGCTTTTGGCCTTTTGGATAGGTAGCACTTTCCACAACTGTGCTTATGGGATTCAATAAACCTACATATCCTTCACCGAACTGCTCCATAAAAAGAGACTAAACTGGGTGTGATTGCCTAGATTCTCAACAATTCCTTTGTCACCTTCTTTTTCACTTAATAGAGGTATTTTCCCCTTTTTGGGCTGTGAGATTTGCTACTTGTTGTGTGTATCTGGTCCTTGTTCCATATGGATTCTTTTAATGATGCTCCGATAGCATTCTCCTACTCTAATTGTAAATGCTTCATTTTGGCCTCTAATTTTCTCTATTTCTTCTTTGATATCTTCTCAATAGCACAAATAATCAACTGCTCTTCTTTAGTGTCTTCTTCATTGGAGTCCTTTGAGGATAAGAGTAGTTCTTCCTCTTCTCTTTGCTTCTTCTTTTTCTTACTTGGATCATCACTAAGGCTAGGATTTTTTGTCGCTTCTATTTTCCTCTTTTTTCTTTCTATGGTATCCTTAGATGAATCCTTAGATAGTGTAGGTGGATCTTTAAGTGGTAGTAGAATAGCACTCCTACAATGACAACCATGATTTGAGTGACTATGTTTCCATAATTGACAATGTTGTTGTAATGAAGTAAATAAGGCCAATGACAAATAAGTAAGGCCAATGACAGGCTACAAGCCTTTGTAATAAGATTAGAGGACTAGGGCTTAGGGTTTGCTATAAATAGGTAGTCCTAGCCAAAGTTAGGGGCCTTTTGTCATTATGAACTTGGAAGTCATGTAAGTTTTCTAGGTAGTTACATTAGTTCATGTCTTTTACCTACATGGAGGTGAGTTTCCATGGCACTAGCTTGTTTTCAAGCATTTCTTTCATGTTTCCTTAGTTTAATACATTTTAGTTTTCTTTTCCATGTCAATCCCTTGTTGATTCCATTAGATTAGGAAAATTTGATTCAGTTTGAATATCCCTTCTTTACATTGGTATCATAGCATTAGTTTAGATCCTGTCAGAAGTCATTTTCATGCATTAGATTTAGTTGCAATGACTAAGGAGTGAAAACTGCAGTTAAATTTCAGACACAAGAGTTCATTCTTCCATAATCGTGGTTTGACATGGAGATCTGCCACAAACCATGACTAAGATGGAGGTTCTTGGCATGAACCAGTGGGATAATGGCGGGCTCCAACCAATTTGGCAACTCATGACCAAGTTTTGGACCAAAATTTGGTAAGTTGGACAAAATGAGGGTTACAAGACTTGGTTTGGTTCAAACTTGAGTTACTTTTTCAAGAACAGGGATTCTTCCCTTTCCTTTCAAGCTTCTCTCGTGAATCCATGGCCAAGTACTGAATCAATCTCTTTCTTATGCTCTCCTCAAGGCTAATGGAATCCATATCTTTGCTCCTTGCCTCATGAGCTTCAAGTAGAATGGTGATTTGGCTCTATTAGTCTTCTTCTTGCTCTCTTCAACACATGGACAGCAGCAGTGTGAACTATGCAGGCAACATGCTCCTTCATATTTTGTTTCAAATATGAGCTATGGGGCTCAAATCACTCATGAATAATGCTCTAAAGCACTTGACAAGTGGTCTCCTTCAAGCTTTGGCAAGATTTCTCCCTATTTTTGGACTCTCCTCTCTCCCATGAAACTCTATTATTGATAGTTTTGGACAACAACAAAGAATCTCAGATTTCCTCATCTTGATCATGGGGCTTTTGGCCTTTGATGTTTCCTGAGATTTCCTCATACCTATAATCATCAACATTGGCCATCTTTGATACTACATTGTGAAGATTGGGCTTCTTCTTGCTCATAAAAGGTTATGGACAGCTTGATCTTCAAAATCTTATGAAGTTACAAGGATTTTCTGAGTTTTGAAGTTCTCTTATGACTTTTGGAGTGGTCTACTGATTCTCTTCAAGGAGGTGTTGATAGGAATGAAAACATCCATGCCATTTTGCTATTGAAGCTTTCTTCAAGCTTGGCTATGGAGCCATTGCAAGACAATAGGGTCTATGTCTAAATTTTTTGGATAATTCATGATCATTTTGTGGGATTTTACTTTTTTCCACTTCTTGAAGGTCCTTAACATGAGTAGCAATCAACATTTGAAGATTCTTCATCAACATTGAAGAGAATTGGCTATCTCTTGAAGTTTGAAGAGCTTGGATAGCATAGGCATTGCCTAGAGCATTAATTTTGGGATTCTTTTTCAAATATTGTGTCCATTCATATTTGTGGAAGGCTCAACAACACTCCTCTTGAAGATTCAACAAAGTCTTGTGCCATTTGATTCCTTTTTATCAAGCTACCTTGTATGAAAGACCAATGGAGCCTTCTCAATGTATGGCAATGATGTATGGCATTGTGGCAAGAGGATGGGGATATTGGATTCAGTAGCAAGTTGTACTCTCCAATGGGAAAATGTAATGCAGGGGTGAAAATGTAATAAATATATAATGTAATCTATTTCATCCCTACACTTAGAAGGGTTTGTACTTTGGAGTATGCAGTGGTATTGACAGGACATACATGTTCACTAGCATTCTTATGGCCACCTACAAGCAAGATTTGCTTTGATTTTGGATTTGCAAAGGTTATTTTCACTTACCATAGTAACCTATAACTCTTCCCTATTCTCTTGAGTGCTTTGGTATTGGGTATTGGCTCAAATTTTGATGAGAAGTACCAAAAATACTCAAACAGGGCAAAACAAGGTGTTGTCTATTGTAGACAGACCTAGAGAATCATTTTCAGAATGGGATGGAGGTACAAAATAATGCAAACTGGGATTCCTAGTTGAAGGAAGACATTTTGGGCTTCGAGTGAAGCTATCAAACACCTTATTCTGATTAGAATTTCTCAAGTTATGGTCAAAACAATGCAACTAGGTACTTAGGACAGGGTGCTGTCTACTGTGGACAGACATAGTAAATCCTTTTATAGAGCGGGGTATTTTCACTCCTAAGTTGAAACTATAACTCTCATTTGAAGCTAGACATCATAGGCTTCAAATAGATCTATCATTTGTTCCATTTGGACTTGTATTCATCAAGTTATGGCCAAAACTGTGTCTATGGATAGTTGAGTTTGGCAAGTGTGGAAAGTGATATTAGGGAAATGAAGATGGGTATTGACAAACTCATTACTCTCTTTGATGTATGGCTACCGCCTACAATAGTTTCTAATGTCTCAAGTCCTTCCACTTGTGAGAACTATGATCAGCAATGTCATGATACTACAGTGAATGAGTATGTATTTCATGGCAACTCAACATATGAACCATATGGCACTTCTCCCTCACATGACCAACATTTTGGCAGATGTCTTGAACAAAATGGATGCTATACTTCATGTCATGATGCGAAAAATTGGTATCATTCAAATCATTTTGGTCAGCAACAAGATGATGTTTCTTATGACAAATTTGATTAAGAATATCATGCATGTATTCCCTAGCAAAGCCATGAATATCATGGCTACTTTGAGCAAGGATATAATGCTTGTGAAGATTCTTTTGCTTATGTTCAGCATGTACATATGTTTGGACAATAGCATGATGTATTTGATTAGCCTTCTCATCATAATTACCATGTTTCTCTTGCAAGATTTTATCCACATGACTTTGGACAGCATGCCTATAAAGATGCATATGGTAATGTCTATGAGAATGTCAACCATCATGATCAGCATGACATGGACGAATGTAGTAGTTATGATCATTTTTATGGACAACATTATGGGAATGAGAGCTATGACACTTACTATCAGCCCAACCAAATGGGTTATGTACCACATGAGCCACCTAAAGCATTACAAGCTGAAGCTTTCTATGAAGAAGAGCAGAGCAAGGACATGCAGATGTGGACATCATAGATGGTAATGTTGATAATGAAGAAGGGAAAATGGAGAACAATGTTGAAGAATATGAGGACAATGAGGAGGACCTTCATGAGAACCTCACTAAGGGCAGCATGCAACATAAGGAGAACTTTCATGAGACCTCTATCCTTCAAGAGGGACATGGTTATGTAAAATTTGGTTTCTATGGTGATTCTATTGATGATGCATATCATCCCATAGGTGACTGGGATATGTACATGTGGAATAATGAAGATCCTTTACATCCATTTGACCATGATGACTATGAGGATGATTATGAGAAAGTTCATTACCCTTTTGATTCGAGGAATCATTGGGATGATTCTTCTTTCCCATTTGACCTGGGCATCGTCATTGACAATTTTGGTAGTTGTTTTCATGATGATGATCACTTTGTGAAATTCCCATTTGATTTTGGAGGATTGGTATGGAAGAATGGTTGGACTTTTTGATCCCTTGACCTACAAATATGATTGATAGCTTGTCTTCATTGATTTTTATTTGGTTTATGGGAGAAACAATTGAAGAAGCATGAGTTCACTATTTAATACAACTTGATGTATTAAATTCGTATCATAAAAATAAATGGTGGTGTGATGTCAATAAAGTTAAGATTTTATGCTTGGATGTCAATAAAGTTAAGATTTTTATGCTTGGATGTGATGCTCCTAGGTATATTCTTCAAAATGACACCTCATTTGTTTGATTTAGAGCTATATTTCACAATTTATGACTCTTTTACTATGATAGCCCTTTCTTGGACATCATGAGCAGTATAAAGACAGTCATGAACTTCTTGGGCCATGCATTCTTCTTCAACTTATGCCTTTGAGCTTTTGTGCTACATCCATTGTAGTATCTTCTCATTTGCAGCTTTGAGGACAAAGATAATTGAAGCAAGGAGTATTTGTAATGAAGTAAATAATGGCAATGACAAATAAATAAGGCCAATGATAGGCTAAAAGCCTTTGTAATAAGATTAGAGGACTAGGGCTTAGGGTTTGCTATAAATAGGCAGCCGTAGCCAAAGTTAGGGGCCTTTTGTCATTATGAACTTGGAAGTCATGTAAGTTTTCTAGGTAGTTACATTATTTCATGTCTTTCACCTACATGGAGATGAGTTTCCATGGCACTAGCTTGTTTTCAAGCATTTCTTTCATGTTTCCTTAGGTTAATATATTTCAGTTTTCTTTTCCATGTCAATTCCTTGTTGATTCCATTAGATTAGGCAAATTTGATTTGGTTAGAAGATCCCTTCTTTTTCAACCATACAACATTCAAGTCTTGCTTAACTAGGTTTCCTGTCAATATATTCTCTAGGATCCATTTAGAGATTTTGGTTAGGCTGGGTTGTAGGTGAAGAGATGATGAAATAGTTGCGTTATCACCCTCAGCTCTTCTTTTGAAGTTGCTATAAAGAAAACTCCTTCATTGACCACCACCTTTGTTGAGGCTCCATCAATTCTCATGGCTAAATATTAATCCCATCTTTGAAAGACTTAAGGGGTTTTCTATGCTTTAATATACATTCTCATTTGAATCTTGATACATAATGTCCCTTCTACAAACTTTGGGGTGAACTCGATGCTTGCCTTCTATTCATTATAGTTTTAGTTAGTTTTTAGATTATGTATAAATCTAATTGATTTGGTGGCTAGGTTATAGTTTTGAATCAATCTAGTGCAGATTAAGAAGTGAATATAGATTGATGTAGCTATGATGTAGTCACTAAGGCCACAATTGTCTAGGAGCTTCTTGACAATTTGGAATTGTTCAACCAAATTCTTGAGGTTGGAACCATAGATGGCCCACTCCCTCGAGGAGGGGGGGTTCACTCATAAATATGTAAGCATATCACATGGATTCAAAAGAAGAGAATTTAAAAATATCATTTTCACAAAGTCTTTACATACAAAAGGGTGCCATATAAAGGGTTACTTACAAATTGAAGGGTGCCATATAAAGGTTACTTATAAATTTAATGGAAAATGGTGTGTCTTATTTAGGAAACTTCACAAATACATGTATTTTAAAATAGGTCTTGAAGACATGTAATATAGAGGATTTATATGTAGTAAACTTCCCCCAATCCCACTCCAGATGTTCTTGCCTCTAAATTTAATTTGTGTTTTTGATGGGCAAAGAATACCATGTTGAATGGGTCTCTAATAGGCACGGACTCCACTATGGCTAAGAGGGATGGCGCCTATGTGTTTGCCATTCACAAAAAGAAGAGGGAA
The DNA here is from genome assembly GCF_053477565.2 of Lygodium microphyllum. Lineage (NCBI taxonomy): Eukaryota > Viridiplantae > Streptophyta > Polypodiopsida > Schizaeales > Lygodiaceae > Lygodium > Lygodium microphyllum. The sequence continues at coordinate 100,842,425 of NC_141162.1, read as the reverse complement.
TATCTATTAGACATATTTATGAATAAAAAATCAAGCCTTTAATTTATATATCTCTTCTTTTACCTATGTTAACCTTTACCATATAATTTTTACTTTTATTGAAGGTTAGAGTTGGCATGATGGGTGCTTTTGGAGGAGTTGACGGCCATTTCTCTTGTGAGGAGGAGTTGAAATAATTGGAGAATACTTGAATCTCTCCTCCCCCTTGTAGAAAATAATTCAAGATTATGAGCTTGGGAACTCAATTACAAAGTGTGCATGATTTTTTAGGGTTTGGTCAATTATTAATGATTAGTATTTACATAGGTATGGTTTTATTTATATACAATGGGTTATTATGGAATCCACCAATCCATAGAAGTTTGATTTTATTTGAGCTTGGTGAGGGAGTCCAAGTTAGTAGGTCAAACTATTAGAATGCACAAGTAGAACATAATATTGCTAAGTAGCAAGGTTCTATTGAAGTGAGTGACAATGTGGAGTTCCTCTTTAGCGAATGCCTTATCTAGTATGAGTGATATAGAAACTCTTTCCGTACATGGAGATTGTAGGATTTGAGAATAGAGTAAAATGATGTTGAGTCATAGTATGTAGGGTTGCTCTTTAGTAAGCTCATTACACGATGTTTTTCATCCAAGGTGAAGAGGCAATAGGCTTTGATGTCATGGTAGAATTGATACCAATTTTGTGTGAAATGGTTGGAAGAGGTAGCTAGCAATTTTAATGTGTCCACCTAAAACGAATCTTTAAGTTGTATAGTTGTTGTGTACATTAGGAGGCTTGTGTAGTGAAAGTGATAGTGATGCTGGTGAGAAAATTAGAGATAGATAATGAGATAATGAGATGAAGAATGAATCACAAAATTGTATTGCAATAGCTAAGAGTACACATATATATACAAGAAAGTTGGATGGAATAGGTTCTCTTAATGAAGCATCCTCCATATGTTCTAGATCCATCTTATCTAGTTCTCCTAAATATATAGATATTGTCTTCCTAGGTATTCTCTAAGTACATGTCCATATGAATACATCCCATCATTCTAGCATTTCCCCTTTCTAGAAAACATTAACAATATCTTCTAAAATTATTTCTCCCTTCTTTTAAAAAAAAGGATTTTCTTTTACATCGACATTTTGGCAATCTTCTTGGCTACAATAGAAGTAAGATTACAATTATGAGTATATCAATAGATGGTTTCCTTGTTGTTATAGAAGATGTACATCAATGTTTGCTTGCAATGATTCAAGGGATGTAAGTTGATGATGAAGATCTTTGAACTTTGGTTGATAGATACATTGAACAAGATTGATCTCCATAGTTTGCTTCATGATAAACTTCATAAGAGTTGGGCTCATCATGTAGATCGATTGTGTATTGCAATTGGAACTTGATAGTAGTGGAGTGAAAGAATGGTGAGTGAAAAGAATGAGACAGCATGTTTGTATATGGAGATATGATTCCAATTTTTTCCCTACCCTACTCTTGGTGCCTCCACAAATACTATCCAAGGGAAAGAGTGAGAAAATGGGAGAGCTTCTTGCCAATTGCTTGCTTACTTGAACCCTTGCTCTTTCTCCTTCACTTGAACCTCTAAAACCAACCTCTATCAATGGCACTATTTGATACTATGTCAAGAATTTCATGGTGGGGGACTCACTTCAGTTACTATAGCAAATAGACATAATATATGTAAGAAGAAGCTCACTCAAGAACACAAGAAGAGAGATGGATGCCTAAATATTTTCTTGCTAGTTTCTCTTCCTTCTTCTTCATACAATACAATATACACAAATTATAGATAAGATATAATACAAAGAAAAATGGCTTATTAATTCAAACAATGCATAACTGACTATACTTATCAATTAGCACCATAATTATGCTAGCTAATTAGGTAGGTATAACTTCCATTGAAGCAACATAGAGCTTCTTTTGTTGAATTAAATAGGGTAGCATCAATGTTCTCTTCTTAAATCTCTTCAACCATTGTAGAATCAAGATGAATGCTCTAATACTCAATATTCAATGATAAGCTTGAACCATACCTATCAGTTCAATAGCACCTCCATTGTCTTTCTTAAATAAAGCACTTCAACCTTGGTAAGATCTAAATATTATGGGCTATCGAATTCAATTAAGAAGCAATATTTTGGGGCTTTTGATGGAAACAAGCTAGAAGCCATTATTCTTTTTTGAGCTTTTGGATGAGAGAGCATTACTTTGTACATTGGTTATGTTGATTATGTGCTTTTGATGGCATGGGATCCTTCAATAATACACTTAAATGCTTATGTTGATATGTCTATGGCAATGTCTTGCTTGTGTTGGCATTGGTGGTAAGAGAATGCTCATATTGGCAATGCAAATGTTTATTTTGGCAATGGTTGACTCATCTTGGCAATGATTCAATTCATACAATGATTTCAGGACATTATTCCTTCATTGTAGTCATTAAAATGGGTGGTATGGGACTTTGATTGCTTTTCATAGATCATAAATTGGTGAAGGGTTGGATGACACCACCAACGAAATTAGAAGATGTCTTCAAGCAAGGTCAGATCTATATCTCTTATCGCCTCATTCAATCATGCTCGGAAAATGTTGCTTCCAGTCCACGCATCAATTTGAATGTGTGCACACACACACACACATATTTTTTGCCCTAATCTAAAATTTAGTATTAAGTTCCTTATTTGAAGAGGGAAGTGTTAGCTTTGATTTGAATCAAGAATTTTGTCAATCAAAACTCTGAGTCAAAAACACCTTTCTATTATGAGTTTGATGCCATTTCTTTTGAGTGCACCAAGTATATTAGAGATCTTCTTTATTTTTTGATGCCATGTGATAGTTTTCATTTCAATGAAGCCCATGACCACTTCCTAACCAATCATCTCTCTCCATATAGCTTTCATGGCTATCATCTTCTTTCCTTTTCTATGTTTCTCTCTCCTCTTCTAGTGTTTCTCACACCTCTTCATTCTTTCTCCCTCTTCTTGCAATCTTTTTCTTTCATCCAGCATCCTTTCTCCCTCCTAACCTTCTCTCTCCCAGTTCACTTCATGACACTCAAAGTCAAAAAACATGAACAACATTCCTATGTAGACACCTTCATACCCCTAAGATGGCTTTTCCAATGAAGCCCATTAGGATATAAAGGCCTCTTATTTTTCTCTTACTACAAGCAATTATATTTTTGCTATAAGAATTTTATTGCTTTCTAAGAAGATCTGTAATATACTTGGTGCATTCAAAAGAAATGGAATCAAACTCATAATAGAAAGGCGCTTTTGACTCAGAGTTTTGATTGACAAAATTCTTGATTCAAATCAAAGCTAACACTTCCCTCTTCAAATAAAGAACTTAATACTAAATTTTAGATTAGGGCAAAAAAATATATGATAGCTCAAATTTGGCTAATTGAAACTTTCCAAAACTTGCTATGATTGGATGAGGCGATAAGAGATCTATAGATCTAACTTTGACCTTGTTGAACCTTGTAAACTCACTAATAGAGCTAAGAACACTCTGTAGGATACCAAGCCACCAATTTATGATCTATGAAAAGAAATCAAAGTCCCATACCACCCATTTTAATGACTACAATGAAGGAATAATGTCCTGAAATCATTGTATGAATTGAATCACTACCAAGATGAGTCAACCATTGCCAAAATAAACATTTGCATTGCCAATATGAGCATTCTCTTACCACCAGTGCCAACACAAGCAAGACATTGCCATAGACATATCAACATAAGCATTTGAGTGTATTATTGAAGGATCCCATGCCATCAAAAGCACATAATCAACATAACCAATGTACAAAGTAATGCTCTCTCATCCAAAAGCTCAAAAAAGAATAATGGCTTCTAGCTTGTTTCCATCAAAAGCCCCAAAATATTGCTTCTTAATTGAATTCGATAGCCCATAATCTTTAGATCTTACCAAGGTTGAAGTGCTTTTCACCCCATGAGAACACCATTGACACATGAAAACCCCCCAATCCATGATTTACCCTAAAATCACAATTTTGTGGGTTTTGTGTGTTTATGGAAAAGTCAATGGACAACTAATTCTTGCTGATTTTCTTAATGTTTCTCATAAAATAGATCATTATGCATACTTTTTGAAATAAAGTCTTTTATGACATAAATGGTAGTTACAAGAGTCATGCATCTTTGTAAAAGCATATTGAGGCTAATACTAAATAGTGAATAAAGATGGGAGAAATTTCCAACCAAAAATGACCTCATAAAGTACATGCAGTGTTGGCAAGGGTGAGCCAATAAGATAGAAGAAATCTTTGAAGCATTTTTTTGGAAGAACTATCTCAAGTAGATGATTATAAAAGGTGAGGTAGATCATAGCATGAGAGGATTTAACTTTAGAAAAAGCAACATATGCAACTATGCTATTGCATAGTATGAATCTATATAATTACTCAAATAGCAAATATCAACTTGCATTCAAAAGGCTATTAACAATTTATGGGAATGTCTTTTCCTCCCACATTTAAAAAGAATTTCAATTATAGCTTTGATACATAAGATACTTTCGACCATCCAATTAGATTGTGATAAGCAACTTCTAGCACCAATAAAGAGGAGATTGGTGCAACTTGCACATTTCTACATGATGAGACAATGGAGCACATCAACTTTCAATAGTACATGTTGAGTTAAGGAAAAGGGTGTAAAGTGTTGGTCTTCTTTTTAATATGACATGTGAAATTACAACCTTCTCTTTTTTTTGTGACTTGACATTCATGATAAGTAATGAAAGGGATAGAGGAATATTGCAAGGGTTTATTGAATGTCTAGGAATTGAGAAGACCCTCAATTCTATGATGATGTAATATTTTTCATATGAAGTGACCACAATGGCATTTGAAATTACTCCAAAGACTTCATGAGAGTCATGTCGATTACTTTCCAAATTTCATGAGAGAGAGAGAGAGAGAGAGAGAGAGAGAGAGAGAGAGAGAGAGAGAGAGAGAGAGAGAGAGAGAGAGAGAGAGAGAGAGAGAGAGAGAGAGAGAGAGAGAGAGAGAGAACCTTGTAAGGACTAAAGGAAGTGTAGGGTAAGCACACTAATGAAAATGTGCTACCCATGAATATGTTGAAAATCACCCACGTGGTAGCCCAATTGGTTGGGGGTGAGTGTGTGAGTTGTGGAAGGTCTAAGGATCAAATCCCATAGTTGGGGGCTATGCAATGCTCCATCTTTAGGCAAAAAAGATGGGAAATCCCATCAATAATCTCTACCCAAAGGCTAATAAATACGTCACAAAAATTCACAATCCCTTGAAATAAGTCCACTTAAAAATACAATAAGTCCATTTCAATGAGGGGTGCAAAAACTGCCAAACTTGGTTAGTGATAGGCTCCCATGAGATGTAACCAATTTATTGCCAATATAGACTCTCTTTTGTAATTTGTATATATGGAAACTTCTTATGGAATGTACAAGTAACTACACTGCTCTACTCATGGCTTAACATTTTAGGACCTTGACCAAGCAAAAAAGAAAGTCAACATTATTAATCCAAAATCAACACCCACCTTCCTTCCCATCAATGAGATGCCCTCACTTTTCTTAAAACCTCTCTTTTAGAGGCTTGTAAAAATTAGGGTGCTACAAATTGGCCTAGTTACACTACATCCAAAGTGGTCTCGTGAAAATTTAATTGTAAAGGCTAGCAATATAGCAAGTAAGACTACCAATAACTATCAAAAGGTCATCATCTCTCAAAGAAATCTTGGTAATGCAAGAAAATTTATCAAAAAGTAATAACTTTTCTCAATTTGGTTTTAATTAGTTTCTATACATTTTTAGATTTCCATAATGTCAATTTCATAATTGAAACTTACTTTGAATGTTTAATTCCACCATTCAACAACATTGGTAAATTTGCTTCACATTTTGACATCATATGACATGCTATTTCAAATATACTCCCATAGGGCCTTAAATATGTATAGCTCACATCTACTTTTCTTGTTCGTTCTAAGACTTATGTTAACCAAATGGAGATTAGATAGCCTAATATATTAGATTCAATTTGCAACTGTATGCCTAACTCAAGGAGCACATCTATAATAGAAACCTTACATATTATATACATTCAAGGGGTATTAGAAGTATATAGTAGAAATCCTCACTTTCTCTTAAGAAACTTATGGAGTTTTTCCTCAAAGTGCAATGAAAACCCTCTTATGTAAGTATAACTCCATAAATTTACCTAAATTTTATCAAATAAAATATTCATTTTGGTAAACTTATGTAATACACATACACTTTTTAGATGTGCACCTCTTGAGGTCCCTAATCTCTTTTATTGTCAAGACTAAACAACTTATCCTAGGACCATGGTTGATAACCACTTTATTTAGACTCCTAGAGAGTTCAATTCTCTCTTCAATTTCTAAGATATCAAGGAGAAGATCTAGAGGCTTACAAGAATGTGTACCTTGGAGATTATATATCTCTTTTCTCGATCTAAATACCTTGCTTTTGTAAATCCAACATTTTATTGAGCTCCTTCTTGTAACAAGCATAGTGATGCCTAGAGAAACACAATATTTAAGCTGAGAATGAGTAACAAAGAATTTGTAAAGAAGAAACATAAAATATTGTGGGTAAAGCAATGAAGAGTCACAATCTATTTGAAGATTGGCTAAACTTGAGCAACTACCTTGACCCATAAAAATTTTAAATAAGTTGCATAAACATAAGGGATTTTATATTTATGGTCATTTTATGTCCATTTTTACAAAATGTGGCATGAATAACATTTAACTACATTTAGCCCGATTATGCCTTTCAATATATGTGAATTTTCATTGCTAAATTGACTTTCTGCCTAAAATGCATTAATGCACTCAATTCTTTTAAAAATGATCATATGAAATGTTTAAGAGTTTTAGTATTATTTTCCCTTTGGCCAAGTTTATTTAAATTATTACATGACTAACCTTTAATGAATACTATTCGTAAATGAATACTCCGAATATATTTCTATCAATCACAATTTTTCAAATCATTTTCATCTTATAGTAAGGGAGAAAGGCCATGCCCACACGCACGCATGCACTCACACATATGTCTGTCTATGTGTGCGTGCATATGTGCATGAAAATGTGTGTTTGCACACATGCACACACACACACACATACACCCCACTGCACAAGACACACACACACCACACACACACACACACACACACACTCTCTCTCTCTCTCTCTCTCTCTCTCTCTCTCTCTCTCTCTCTCTCTCTCTCTCTCTCTCTCTCTCTCTCTCTCTCTCTCTCTCTCTCTCTCTCTCTCTCTCTCTCTTACACACACACACACACACACACACACACACACATGTGTGTGTGTGTGTGTGTGTGTGTGTAAGATTTTTTTGCAACAAAAACTTGAATCATGTAGATTATTTAAAAATTAATATGTTACCTTAAATAAGTAATTCAATAAATCACATTACATTAAATAATCAATCCAAGAGAAAGTGGAGAATAAATCAAATAGTATATCTCCATTGTTATGACAAAAATATTGTCACATATTTTACAACCTTAATAACTTATATAATTAAGTAGTAATCAATTTGAGTACAATAAAACATCTTACTAAAATTTGAAAAAAATACATAAATTTTTAAAGATATTATTAAGTCACTAAACTAAACACATCAAATAATGTATAAAGTAGAAATAGATAAAAGGAATAAATCCAAAAAATTCAACAAAAATTTATTTAAAATTTGGAATCTCACAAAACTCCTAAAGGATAAATTTCCATTGAAATAACTATAAGTATACAAAATTGTTGTAATCTATTGATGGTAGTCCCTAGGAGTAGTTTTTCTAGGCTTAAGTGGATGAAGGATCCAGCTATTACCTGCATCCATATAAAATATGAAAATAAGAACATTACCATCTAATGCATATTACAAGTTTCAATGCGTGACAACCCAGTTGTCATCCTAGTCACACCTGAAAAGACATTAGAAAAAAAAAATACCCTAAGGACTTATATCAATTTTGGTATGGAAAGTGAAAATTTAAAGAACCAAAACATACATTTAAATCATATTGTAGAATTTATGTCATGCTCCTTTAGTAGTAGTAAACTAAGAATTTAATGCATTAAACCATCAATACAACTTCCATTACTTATATGTGAGATGCTAGTACCTTTTGTAAATCTTAAAGGTCAAATATTGAAACACCAAGGCTAATTCCTAAGTCCATAAAAATGCTCAACCTCCCAAACCATTAGGGAAGTACTCAAACAAATGCAAATAGTTCTTAGAAGTCCCATGTGGGAAAGATGTCATAATACCTTACAACTTGAAAACCCACTATAGGCTAGTGTTTAGGTACTTACACCACATTTGAGACAATTTTTATTATAGAAATTTGATTAGTTTTTCTAGCAAGAACATGCTATGTCAAAAACATCATACTCTTAACAATTTTCAAAAAGTATTTTCTCTTTATTAAATGTCCATGTCATGTCACAAATTAACATTCAAGACTCGTAAAGTATCCATATAAAGTATTAGAAAAATTATGTTATCTTGAGCTATGGAAATCACCATGTAGAAAGCATACTTATTTCATACTAGACATGAGTCGCTCATTAGCCATGTATGTTAGTTAGTGGATATGAATATAATAGGTCAAGGTATACAATGATACTAACATTAGTGAAATGAAAGACATATGAGTACCATGGATGAACTCCTAGCCATAAACTGTAGGGCAAGGTATACAATGATACTAATATTAGTGGAATGAAAGACATGAGTAAACAGATGAACTCCTAGTTTAGCCACAAACAATTGTCACCAAGTTAGTTGTAATCTTTGGATAGAAATTATTACTAAAACACTTCTAGTAACAATAGCTTTTGTATTAGGGACCCTATACTACCTTTAGTTTATGTTTATCATTATGCAAGAACATTATATTTGCCTATTTATTAGTACTACTTGGTTAGATATTGAAGTGCCTCTACAAGAGGATCAACCATAAAATTTCCTAGTCTTCACTTATTATAAAAATTACATTGATAAGTTATCCCTTAATCTAGATAACTTTGGAAGGGTGCATGGTACCTTCCATGAAAGGGGCATAATCAACCAATACAAGTTAAACCATTATTATTATAAACCCAATTACAAAGGAGAACTAAGATAGGGTAACAATCTTAGCATCAAATAGTTTGCTGGACCTAGTATTACTATTTCAAATTTGAAACTATACTTAGACTTTGAGTTGGAGCAATAACTCAAGCTCAAGCTCCATCATTAGTATAGCTACAACTTTGCTTTCTATTATCATTTTCTTTAATAAAATCATAATGCCTATGAAGGGGGAGATCTATATGTGTTGTAGCAATAGGTATGGCCAAGAGCTCGAGGGTCATATCCTAATAAATCATCATATTGGAGAGATGATTAGCAATGTTCTTAGATCCTACCATGCAATACCTCATAAGCTCTTTTTCCAATCAAATTGAATGACCTTATATACTTTCATCCAAATGAGGTAGTGTGTCTCATTTAGAGTTTTTATGATACCATATTGTATTGCCAACTAAGATGGTGTGTTCATTATACATAGTTAGGTGAGGTAGTGTGTGTCAACTATATGTAAATAAATGACATGATGTGCCAATTTCCATATCAAGGAAGTTGTGGCTAAGGGATCCTTGCAAACAATGCGCTAATTGTGAACTCTACCCACAACTATGGCTTCTCTAACATAGTTATTAAACATGATTCCATCAAGTGTGATTATATCCAAAGCCTTAAGATGGGAAATTTTTGCCTTGGAAGCCTTATATAGGATCATTTCTAGGCCACCTATGTGTAGTTAGATTGAACATGGGGCCATAGCAAAGCATATCTAACATGTGATATCATAGGGATGCAAATGTAATATATACATCAATATCATGCATATTCATGCTTTATCCCATCCTATTTCTTCTCATCTTAAATTGGATAATGAAGTCCATCATCAACATCGGCTAGAGGTATCTGTGTATCAACAATCAAGATGAATTATGTCCTCTATGTATCCCCAGGCCTTTGAGGTGCATAATTAATTGAGGTAATATGGTGTAGTCCATTATTATACTAATAGACAATATACCAAGCTTTTGTACTCCATGTACTACAAAGTGAGGTAAATTATTCATAGCTATCGAGTGAGATGGACATATCTACTAAATGCTGGTAGGAGAGAACCTTTAAGATTCATACATGTCTCATACGATATACTATTCATAGTGAAGAAGAGACCTACGAGGCTCATCTCAATTGGCTTGTGTGAAAGCTTACATCCATGTCATCCAGTCCAACAGTGATGATGAGACTATGAGTGATTTTTCAATGAGCTTTGCTCTTCCTTTTGATATGCTTGGTAGAAATGACTCGGTACTTGGTTTGCCTTTTTCTAGGGAAGAAGATGCATAAGAATATAGAAGAGATTTCCAAAAAAGAGGTGAGTGTATTGGAAGCATCAGTGGCTCCCAATCACAATGCCATCCCTTTATCAATCCCCTACCTAAATTGAAGGATGATAACTTATATTCAAGATCCCTTTGTCAAGGGTTTCCACTAATTTTAGCATCTACAAAGTACCCATTCATCCCTAAGATTCCTCCCATTTGTGTGTTCAATAATTACTACATGTTATATCCTTGTAAACCCAATGATGTGGGGACTAAGATGCATGATAAAATTAATGTGTGTGTGTTTCAAATTGTTTTTTCAATAATTCTAGTTCTAGTTATATGTAGAAGGTTAAGTCAATTGGTAATTGTGTGAATAGTTGTGTGTATGTGTGTGGGGTGGATGGATAGAAATATAGTTAAGCAAGAAATATAGAGAGAGGGATTGTATTGATGTGTATATGCATGCATGTCACCAACAAGAAATGTTGAGTGGTATGTGTGTGTGTATGTGTATGTGTGTGAAAGAGGATCAAGCTCGTGTGTGTGTGTGTGTGTGTGTGTGTGTGTGTGTGTGTGTGTGTGTGTGTGTGTGTGTGTGTGTGTGTGTGTGTGTGTGTGTGTGTGTGTGTGTGTGTGTGTGTGTGTGTGTGTGTGTGTGTGTGTGTGTGTGTGTGTGTGTGTGTGTGTGTGTGTGTGTGTGTGTGTGTGTGTGTGTGTGTGTGTGTGTGTGTGTGTGTGTGTGTGTGTGTGTGTGTGTGCACGTGCCTCATGTATATACTTGCATAATAAAGGAGCACAGTTGACATGTGTGTGTGTGTGTGCGCGCGCACGTGCGTGCATGTGTGCGCGCGCACGTGCGTGCATGTGTGCGTGCGTGTGTGCATGCACACGCTCACACACACACGTGCATGCATGCAGTTTTTCCTATGTGTCACCAAATTATTAAAGTGATTCGCACACGCACGCACGCACGCGTGCATGCATGCATTTTTCCTATGTGTCACCAAATTATTGAAGTGATTTTTTATAAATTAATTCCAATAAAGATCTTTTTGGTATGCAAAAAGTGCACTCTATGCTTTGAGAAAGTATTTGAATAAAATGTCATTGAAATCAAAATATACAAAATTTGTCAAGCTTCATCGCTTGTAGTCCCTAGGAGTAGTCTTTCTAGTCCTAGGTAGGAGAAGGGTCCGACTATTACTTGCATCCATACAAAAGCATATCATTTAGGACCATCCATATTATTATCTTGTAGGTATCCTCATAAGACCGATTGTAATCCCAGTTGCACTATGGAGAAGAGGACTAGAGATGAGAGAAGAGTGCAAAAGAGAGAGAGAAAAAAGAGAGAGAAATAGTGACAATGAAAGAGAAAGACTAGAAAGATAAGAGAGAGGTGAGAGAACCCATGAAAACTTTGAGAAGAAGGTAAGATGAAGAGACTCTAACCTTGTATTAATGGAATTGTAAAAAATAATAACTTCTTACATCCTTTTATACTTGACTAGTGTGGTTGGTATTTCCTTATTTTTCCCTACCAATTATTTATTGTCATTTCCATTATTTACATTCCATCTCCACTCAAAAGGTTTTTTCCCTGAAAAACAAGGGACTTATTACAATGAGTTGCAAAATGGTAGGGAGCTATAGAATACTCTGTTTAAACATTACAAAAGGTGAAAGAATCTTCAAGGATCTTGAAGAGTGGAGGGAAATGAAGGCTAGTGAGGAAGCCTAGAATATGGCCAGCATCTAAGAGTTTTCAATGTAAAATCTTGAGTATCAAATCCCTATAAAAGAACACTTGCAAACAGTAGATAGCTTGCTATCTAAACAAACCTTGCCAGACAAGATTGGAGATAACTTTTTAAGAAATCATTCAAACAAGGCATGCCATGTATCAAAATGGAGCTCGTGAGACCTATTTACAATAGACCTCACACCATATTGGGCAGATGGTATCATCTGCATCCTAGAGAATGGATTGCCTAAACAGCCCATAGAAAAATCTTGGTTAAGAAGACTAATCTTGAAGATCCAACCCTATCAGTTAATTGACGATCAATTGTATCAGTTAGGATAGGATGGAATCTTAAGGAGATGTGTCTACGAATATGAAATGCACGATGTGCTTACGGAAGTACATGGCGGGATTGCTGGAGGACATTTCAATGGAGGAGACACCACAACATGCAAGGTGCTCCAATCTCAACTATGGTGGCCAATGCTAATCTGTGATGCGGCTAAGTTTGTGAAGCACTATGATGAGTACCAATAGACCAAAGTACCTATTCATAAGGACAAAATGGAGTTGATCCCAGTGATTGCACACCAACCATTTGAAAAATGGAGAGTTAACTTCATTGGTCCAATCAGCCCTATGGCACAGTACTCACAAGAAAAGTGCATCATTGTTGCCGTACAGACTATCTCAACAAGTGGGCAAAAGATTGTGCAACTCTCAAAAATGATGTAAGACCCCAACTAAGTTCCTTTGGGAGCAAGTAATCTCATGATTAGTGACCAAGGCACACACTTCATAAATGAAGTGATTGCTTACTTGTTATCCACCTTCTTGATAATCCATATGAAGTCCTCACCATATTATCCTCAAGCTAACAATCAAGTTGAATCCATGAACAAGATCTTGGTTAATGTCCTAACAAATGTAGTCTCTGCTTCACACAGTGGGATAGCAAGCTCATGGCAGTCTTATGGACATATAAGACGGCCTACAAAATGGCCATAAAAAACCCAATTCAAATTGATCTATGGAATTGAAGTAATTCTACTAGTGGAATTCTTTGTTCCAAGGTTGAGAATAGTAGTCTGGGAAAGATGGGAGGGCAAGAAAGTATGGACAAATTGATTGGCAGAGCTAGAACACCTATCTGAGACTTTCCTCATTGCAATCCATGCCCTAATCTGCAAGAAGGCATGATGCAAGAGTTGGTTTGACAAGCACATCAAACAAGAAGACTTCGAGCAAGGAGACCTAATATTGCTATACTTGATTAAGGAACACAAGCAGAAGATGAAATTCAGGGGATTGGGACCCTTCAAGGTTTGCAATATCACTAGTTAAGGCAATGTCGAACTCAAAACCCTAGAGGGGGAGGGTATAGGCTTTTTCAACGGAATTCACATAAAAAGGTATTACCCTCCATCACATCCACTCCATGCACCTCCAATGATAGAATCACCAATGAATGTGAGTGTTGCAATCATCACTGAATTAGAGGAGGAGGATGAGGAAGCAATAGCACCTACCTACCTACACATAATAGTGACCGCCCAAAAGGCATACACCTTTGACACACTAATTGATAAGGAAGATAACTCTAACATCTTAACATATGGACACTAAATGCCTATGGGACAACCCCAATTGCAACCAACCAATGCAAAACTTGACCCATTTGGGGGGAAATCCTATCCACTCTTGGAAATGTAAACTAATGGTTTCTATCGAGACTAACAGTCTACCCAATATTTTTTATGTGCTACCTAATAAGCAAAGTGTTGACAAGTAATCACTATTGGGTTGCATGTTCAAAAAACAAGCTCACTGTCATATTGACTATGACTTGCAGCACATCCATCTTTCCATAGACAATGTTAGAATAGTAATAGCTTTCAATAAGGGCGCCATGGCCATACAAGATCCTGTAGTTCCATCGATAGTTAAACCTAGTGTCAACCCTAAGGAGGAGGTAGTGCACCACAATGTACACCCATTGCAAAGTCCCACCACAATCTAGAAACCACACCCAAAGCTATAAACCAAACACTCAAGTGGCAAGCATAGACCACAGTCTCATAAAGATCAAGCATTCAAAAATCATAGTTTCCATGCCTCATGCTCTAGGCCTAAATGGAGGAGTTGGCACTTCTATAATTCACAGGTGAGTAGGTTGCACTGGGTCCACAAAGCCCAATTGCATACCCAAGGTTACTACAAAAGTAACACCTGGGTGTGGCTACCTAAACTCTCAAGTAGCATGTATGATCCTCAATCTCATGCTCCAAAAACTAAGGCCTAGAAATGTAAATCAAAATAGGGGAGGAGAAAAACCAAGAGGAAGGGTGCTCATTCCATGTGAGTGCTCCAATGGTATATTGACCAAAAGCTTGATCAAGTGTCAATGTGTGACCACTCATTAATGAGCTCCCACCTCATAATTCTAATGTGATTACCACTGCAAAATTTGACATCAAAGCATCACCCGAACTCCAAACTTCTCAAACCAAGCTCACCACACCTAATGAGAATCCCAAAGTGGAAATACCACATCCTAACTTGTCCAATCCAACTAAGCTAAATCCGTTGCAGCAACGACAATCCATTCTTCCAATGGCTTCCAACATGGCCTTGGAGATAAGGGATGACTTAGTAACATGCATCCAACGATTGGACTCAACTTACACGTTGTTTGCTAGAAGCTACGAATGTTTGGACCTAAGATTGCTTGACGAACCCATAGCAAGCAAGGTACGTTATTTGCTGTGTTCTTGGGAAGAATATGAATTTATCTTCATTAAGGCCTCCACTATTGTAGAATTGATGATTGCCAATGAAAGTTTGAAAGAATGGGCTTTAAGCCAACAACTAATCACATCCTTCAAGAAAAGCAAGATTCCCATGCCACCATAGGAACTTGCTGAGCTCCAAAGATTAGTTGAGTGTGAGTCCAATTTCTTACACAAGTGGTATACTCTACACATTCAATGGGTACAAGAGGATTATCAAATCATGACCAATACAGAGCAACACCATGCATAAATTGGCCATTAGAAGACAATATCATGCTACATCCATACTTGGATAGGATTATAATGAAGGAGCAACTCCACATTGCAAGCCGAATCAACTCAAGTGACCTCTTCACTGATATATTGATTAACATCACATAAGTGGACATTCATCATCCCTTAAAAGACAATATCATGCTACATCTATACTTGTTTAGGATTCTAATGGAGGAGGAACTCTAGATTCCAAGCCGAATCAACTCAAGTGGCATCTTGACTAATGTATTGACTTACATTATATGGACTCTCATGCAACACTAGAGTATAACCCAATGTTTTATGATTGGATCTTGAAAAAATAAGGCACACCACAAATGCATTGAAGGCCCTTACACCTTTACTTCCACAATCCTAGGAAGGATTTTCATCATTTTCAAGAGGGGGTAAAGTGGAAGATGAATGTAAAATCGAAAAAGGAGTTGAACTTCAAAGAAAAGGATGAATGCTTCTTTTTCTTTTGGTAAATATGCTCCATGAAGTTCTTGTGTAAAATGTATGGATTGATTGATGTGGAAATTCTCATTTCATGGTTTATACCTTTCATCATCAAATGTTGGTCTTTCTAGTCACTTTACCTTCCGTACAAGAATGTCATTTAAGGAGAACTAATTATGGACTATTGTGTGGTGATAGGAACCCAAATGGCAAGGCAACAAGATAAATCCAACAAGATCCCTCTCTCGGAGGAGAAACCCAAAAGATATGGCTTAACCATGGAGATATGCACATTCAACCAATTGAAATACTACAACATCCACAACCTAGGGGGGTTGATGCCATACAAAGAGGATGTTAGGGCAGATAATAGAACAATGCAATTTTTCCAAGTACTTGGAGAAGGTAGGGTAGGACATCAACTACACCATATGCACTGAGTCCATGAGGACCTTTGATGCCCAGAAGAATAATGGCATAATAACAATTAGACAAGGAGATACCACCAAAAGGGTGGAAGTTGAACCTAGCCCAAAAATTGTGGAGAAGGCCTTGGGACCAATGTGGACAAGCCAAAGAAGAGGCTGAAGAGGGGTGTTTATAGATGCTAGGAATGGATAAGAAGAAAATATACATTAACAATAGAATCAGCTTGGCTGATATCCCCAATCCCACCATCCAATTGCAAGAAAAGAAAGTATACACGAACAATGGAATCATCTTGGCTAATATCCCCAATCCCACCATCCAACTGAAAGCAAAGATGGTCCACATCCTCTTCTCAAGTCAAAGGTATAATGCCCCCATGAATAGAATAGGAGTGCCATTGCTTGAGAGCCTTGCAGCAAACACACTAGAAGAGGTGAACTAGAATGTCTACATTTGAAAGATAATCTAGGTGTCAGCAAATGTGCTAGCAACAATGCCAAGAGCAATAGGGGGAGAGTCTCCACTATACCATAGTAGAGTCAGAAAGGAAAAACCTAGCTTCCAAGGTATCAACTGTAGGATTTGGAGAGGTACTAACAACTATAATCCAAGAATCCCTAGGGGAGATGGAAAGAGAAGAAGTAATAGAGGAAACCCCTGAACCATCACAGATCCAAGAGGAGCATCGCTCCCCCACTCTAATGTGCCCTCCCATTTCATTCTTAGTAAAAGAGAAGGAGGAAGAATTCAACAAAGATTAGCATGACAAAGCAGAACAAGCTACTAATGAGAAAGAGGTTGATTGACCCACGTAGCAAAGCGAAAGGACAGTGAGCAACAACAACAAGGCTCAAAGCTGTCAAGCTAAGGAGGAAGAAGATGTTAGAATATCAAGCTCCCATTACTCTTCAGTCGGTCTATCTTTATGTGTGTGACCAACATTAGCTTGATACAGCTGTACTTGTGTGTGACATTCAATAAGTCAGTGTAGTTAGTGACTTAACCACATATTATCATGCATTTGAGCATAAAATTGGAGTGTTAAATGCTCAGTTTTGGAGCTTATTTGCAAGCTGGAAACACTGAACTGGTTTATGTCCTAAATTTGGAAACAATATACCTATAGGGTTGAAGTATCTGTGATGCTTATTTGCTACTGACAAATTCTTGGATCATACCACTTGAGTTGTAGATACTTTTTGGAATATTGTGAGTGCTGAAAATCCAAATTTTGGACTAATTTGTTACTAGTTATACCAGGGTATTGACTGGTTATTGTCTACAGGAAGGATACCTATCATCTTCACTTGACATACATGCAATATATTCTGACCAGTTGGACATGTATCAACTCCTGCATAGAGTGGCAACTAAATGAGATGTTTTGGGGCTGTTTTGAGGTGTGAATGCTCTTGTTTTAATAGAGAAAATAATACTAGTTATAGCAATGGGCTGGTTGTATTTGGTATTGCTACTTGCATACAATACAAACATTGATACTTGTATGGACATAGTTTGTTGCTGGGATGTTTTGCCACTACCATAGAATGTTTTGAACTGATTTGAGCTTGGTTTATGCTGAGTTGACTGTGTTTTTTTCATTTTTGGAATACAGTTTACAGCAAGAAGGTTGTCATGAAAATTGTCCTAAACTTCAAGAAACTGTCTTGAATAGCAGGAAACTGGTCCTAAACTCTATAGGAAAAGGAGTCAGATACTTACAAGTTGTATACATCACTAAATACCTAAGCTGCAACTATGGCAAATACTCAAGGCACTGACAATATCACTCAAATTGTGGGAGAAAAGCTGGACAACAAAAATTTTGCTTTATGGAAGTTCCATATGAAGAATATTTTGGTTGGCAAAGGTTATTGTGACTTATGTACAGGTGATGAGGCTGAACCTGAAATGCATGAAAGGAATCCAAAAAATGATCAGAAAAGGGCTCATAAGCTATGGACTAAGAGAGCATGCAAGGTGTTACATTGGTTTTCCTTATGTATATCATATGCTATGGTCATACAGATTACTAGATGCAATTCTCCAAAGGATCCATGGGACATACTCATGAAGAATTATGGAAATGTAACACATGTAAGAAATATTTAGCTAAAGCAGCAGTTCAATAACATGTCTAGGAATGGCACAAGCATTCAGGCCTACACTACAGAGATAAAAAACATAGCGGATCAGCTTGCCACCATTGGATCTTCAGTGTCTGAGGATGATATGATTGCAGCGACATTGAATGGACTTGGCAAAGAGTATAAAGAATTTGATACGTCTATTTCTATGAGAGCTGAATCCCCTAAATGGGATGAGCTTATTGCTTTGTTGCTACATGAGGAAGTTAAGCTTGGGCTGAATATAGGTTGTAGTATGTCTCAAAGCAATGACATTGTTCTTTACTCTAGCTAGCGTGGCAGAAGCCGTGGCTCTTTTCGAGGTCGAGGAGACACTCGAAATTCTTATGGACAACATCAACAGAATGCCTGGTATGGCACAAATACACAGGGCCAGCGTGGCAACTTTAGAGGCAGGGGGAGATCACCCCATGGTAGAGGTGGTGGATCTAGTTCATGGAAGTCAAATGATCAGTCAAACAGAGATAAGGACTGCCATTATTGCGGAAAATACGGACACATTTCAAAGGATTGTTACAAGAAATAGGGAGATATGAAGGCAAAGGGCAAATAGCATGGACATTATGCATCTTCTAGCGGTGCTCATGATGAGTAGGTTGACAAGTTGTTTGATAGGCTTTGTAAATGATATGCCATGCTCATCTTAGCATGTAATAAACACATATATAGCTGGCCTTCCTACATATGCCTCAATTTTGAATGATGAATCAGGTTCTACTCCTTGTGATATGATGATAAGCCACACTAGAAACAGACATTCCCAAGCATCTGTGCTTCCAATTCCAAGTCCTCATCGTTTCAATCTTTGAAATTCCAAGCTTCAACATTGGTTGCATTATTCGTGTCTAACAAACCAACATTGGTTGCCAATAGTCTTCAGTATAATGTGGCAACAACATCAGAGCAGTGTTTCAATGTTTTCCAATACATATTTTCTTCTTTTAATGAATCTCCAGATTGCAGCATCAGGTGACTGATTCAAAAAAATCAACAGCACTTGAAGGCTTGCACCTGCATCTAATGTGGAACCTGGGCCTAGTGGAGACCCCATCCAGAAATTGAAAGGTTTTATCAACTGGAAGAACAGTCATGCATTGGACCCTCAACCACTAGACTTTACAAACTTACAACAGTGTGTATTATGCTAGCACATTGGAATGTTATTGCTTCTTGTGTAATCATAGGCTTTACAAGTTGGCTTATCAGAGACTATGGCAATGACATCTCCATAGATTGTGTTCTCCAATGTGGCCCTATTCAGTGTTTGAAAATTTGAACCATTGATAGATACCAAAAACTGCAACCTTCATCCTAATGAATCCACTTCTATCCAAGCATAATTGGAAGCATTGATGTCTCCATTAGTGATGTCTTAATTCTCTCTGAACTAATGTCCACAAATCCTTAATAAAAAAACAAAGGCATACACCATAGCAACCACGGTCTGGATCAGCTAATTGGCCACTTTACTCGCAACTGCTTTATAATTTTTCAGGTGATGATCACCACCAAGAATTCGGTACTCGAGGAAATCATGAAAATAGCATGTTCACCCTTTTTCTGTGAAATGCAATATATGGTACTACTAGGGCAATTTCGAACCACTTGCTATTCAAGATTTCTTCTAGCAAAAAAAATTTGGAACAGATCAACTAGTAGCTCTTAGTCTTCTTGGTTCTGATCGATCAAGAATTACTCTTGAAGGTGTAGCTATGGAACTGGATGACTCTCTGTATCCCTTGCTAAGGGAGGTTAATTTGGGTATAGATCCTTATGAGTTTTTCTATGATGTCGAATGGGCCCTACTACTGATTAGGGCTAAGCCACGTGGAACAGGAATGGAGTGATCACATTTTATTGTCATCAATGCAAAGCAAGGCAAGACACTGAATGCTATGGTGAGTGAAAATGTGAAGGATTTAGGATTTTGTCCTAATTTGGTCTTGTGAAATATTCATTCTTGTAAGGTTTAGGATTCTATCATGTGAAATCTCCCTTTCTTCAGTGAGCTTCACAAGAAGTCTCACAAATCGGCTTGAGGTCTTATAGGATTCAAGATTCTGTCCTGATTCGATTCTGTGAAATCAAGAACTATAATTGTATCGGTGGTGCCATCAGCAATTCGAGAAGAAAGGAAGTGCACACCCACTTTTAATAGCTTTGTCATGTAAAAGTCACCCAATGGATCACTGCCTATGCTCCGGTCATGGCTACATTCCTGTTCCACCTATAGATTCTTTGAAAAAGTGCCCATCTAAAGCATGCACGTAGAACCTTTCCTCTTTCTTCCTTGTACCTTTCTCAAGCTGTAGATTAAGTAGGAAAGAGATGGATCAAATGAGAGAAAAAACTATTGTGCCTTTTCGTTGTCTTGTTGTTTTCTTCCTTCCTCTTTGTGTTCTCTTGCTTTCCTCCTTGTGTTCTCCTTCTTCTTCTTCTTCTGTTGATGATGAAGTGGCAGGACCAAATTTGGAAGATCAAGAGCCAAGGCAAAGTGAAAATGACAAAATGACGGCTTGGAATGAAGCTCAAAGTCCATAGGAAGCTCTGGCAGAAGCCTTTTTATCAATGAAGATGGGAGGGAAAAGATCTGAATTGGTTTTTCTCCATGGAAGCTTGGTTGAAGCTTGAGAATGAAGCGAGACAAGACTCTTCATGAAAAGTAACCAGGACTTTACCCTCTTCTACTCCATTTACCACAGTCTTTTAGGAAAATACCTTCAAAATTGGCCAAAAATGACCCACGAGCAGCTAAATCTGGTCTTCCAACCTCCAAAATTGGTCCAAGACTCCATTAATGCTCTAGACATGTAGTCTTTGTGGTCAGAAATTCCTTGATAACTACACTACTACTCCATGTCATGTCTATACTTGTGTACCTGTGGCTCTTAAATCTGTGTGACTGAAAAAGGATAACTAAATGGAATGTTGGTCAACTGGATCAAGAACCTATGGCTCTGATACTAATTGTCAAGGAGAGGACTAGGGAGAGAAAAAGAGGAGAGAGAAGACTGCACAAGAGAGAGAAGAAGACAAGCAGAAGAGAGAGAAAGAGAGTGATGAGGAGAGAGAAAGACTAGAATAAGAGTGAGAAAGACAGAAAAGAAAGGAAGGAAGCCATGAAAGCTGGAGAGAGGGAGAGAAGATGAAGGAGACTTATTATTATAATCTGATGGTCCAAATGTCAAGTCCCTTACATATTATATACTCGCTAGTGTAGCAGGTATTTCCTCCATTATTTTATTCCCATATTCCCCCCGTATTTCCCATCTCTTACAGAACGTTGGTTTTATTCTTCAGTTGCTTTCATAATTGCCATTACGAGCTTGAAGAATATATCGGGCTTTATGCTTCTGGCTTATGCTTCATGTCCCTTGGATGCTTGGATGTCATGGATGTAGTGGATTGAGCTTGCATTACTCATTTAGAATTCAAATTTTGTTTTAGTGGGAGTTATTCAGCGTTATGTATTGAGCCACATTTGGCACTTGGATGTACTACAAAGCATTTGATTTATGTAGTTGAGCTTGAGCTTATTAGATGAGATAGTGGGACTCATTATAACATGTGCATGCTCTCTTTATGCTATATGTATGTTCTTGATGCCTAGTGGGTTGATCTAAGTTTTATTTTGGGCTAGCACCCATCTCTATCACATAATATTATCCTATATAACTATGTATTGTACTTATGTTGTCATTGCTCAATCAATTGTGACTTTGGTAGACCTCGTTTGCTATCTATGAGACCTACTATATGTATGATGGTTATACCTATGAGATGTATCTCATTCTACCACATTGACCTTTGAAAATTCTTGGTGTTGGCTGCATATTCACTCACTGCTAGTTGTATTTCTTTTCTAACAATTGTAGTTGCATTTTATCAATGTGATAACTCATACTTGGATTTGATTTCTTACTATTGTACTCTATTTTCAGCATGTTACAATTCTAGTTTATTGCACTATTTATAAGAGTAGTTACCTCCTCTTGATAGTCTTTTGCTCACAGTTTGTGGACATCTCATACTTTGGCAACATCTCGTCTTTTGCTTGATTTGGCAGTGGTTTTGGGACTGACCTGCAAGAAATTACACTGCAACCTATTTTGTCACTTTTGCACTTTCTTTCTCTCATTATGGCATGTAGCTACTGGAAGACACGAATATGGCAAGTTTTAGTGTAGAAATGGTAGGTTAGACCACTAAAAAATGAGGATGCCAAACTCGAAAACATTGGGGCCTATGATTGGGCTGAACTAGATGAGCTATGCAAGCCCAAAATCATTTTATCCCTCTCTAAACATGTTCATTACAATGTTGTGATGACTGACAATCAAATTACATATGAGCTTTGGACACAAATTAAGAATCTTAATGAGAAACAAAGTCTTGCATCTCAAATGTATTGGCTAAAACAGTTGATGACCTTTTCATGAAGGAAGGGACTTTTATGTCTACACATTTGAATGAGTTTCACTCCATCATCATCCATCTAGCTTTGTAGGAGATTGAGTTCAAGGATCCTTTGCATCTTTTATTTCTGCTTGTACTCTACTTGAGTCGTGGGACACTTTCCATATGGTTCTATGTGCTAATACCTCAAAGGACGGGCTGAAAGTGTAGGATGTTGAGAGTGCTCTCTTGACAAAAGACATAAAAAAAAGAATATAGATGCTTCCCATACATCACATGCATTGACTATGAGAGGCTACTTGATAGGATGGAAATGGCTGTGGTAGAGACTCTCAAAGGTCTCAATTTAAGACTTGTGGACAGCCTCGGAGTAAGCCCCATGGTCATAAGTATGTGCTTACTTGTCATTTTTAGAGATCATGTTATATTTTTCCACAGTGCCATAAAATGTGCAAAGACAAGCATAAGGAAAAGAGAAAGGGTGAAGTGCATGATAAGATCAATGATCGTAGCATTGTGCTTAGAAAATCTAGCATCAAGATTGAGGAGATTAATGTGGTGTAGCCTAATGTATCTGATGATATATTGGTAGCCTCTTCCTTATATACTTCACAACTGACTGATGCTTTGTTAGGATATATTCAGTATTGGTTGATAGATTTAGGCGCTTCCTTTCACATGACCTCTCATAAAGAGTGATTTCACTCCTATTGCAGTATGATTGGATCTATCTATTTGAGTAATGACCTAGCATTGGAGATAGTTGGTATTGATGATGTCCAAGCTACAGTTTGGTTTAGGCACCATATTCACTCTTCATGATGTACATCAAGTTGGTATTGATGATGTCCAAGCTACAGTTTGGTTTAGGCACCATATTCACTCTTCATGATGTACATCAAGTTCCAGCTCTCAAGAATAGTCTTATCTTTGCTCCAACCTTGGATGATGTAAGTTAGTTTGTCTCTTTTGGTGATTCCCCATGGAAGATTATCCATGGGAATCTTGTTATTGCACAACGTGGTGCTAAGTCTAGTACCCTCTATCCCTTGCTTGTATCCCTATTAAGCAAAAATTGGATGTCGTATCTATCTTTTGGTATTGGCTTGCTCTTGTTGAAAACTAGTTTTCATATAGGCTAAATTTCCTAAGGATAAACAATAGGGGTTATTATATCTCGAAATCTTTTGGGTAGTTTTGTGATGAGTGGGGTATTAAGCATCAGTTGGCAGTCCCTTACAACCCTCCCTAAAATGGTATTGATAAACGTATGAAAATGACGATTCAAGAGAGATTTTGTGCTTAGATAGATAGGCTTACCAAAACACTTTTGGGCTAAGGTAATTACTACTACCATACACTTGATTAATAGGTCCCCTTACACTATTATTGATTGCCAAGTTATAGAGGAGATATAAACTAAAAAACCTCCATCATATGCTCATTTGTGCATCTTTTTTTGTGAGGCATTCTACCATGTTCCCAAGGACAAGTGCAATAAGTTGGATCCTAAGTTCGTGAAATGTGTCTTTCTTGGTTATGGGGATGTAGGTGAGATGGGCTATCATATATGGGATCCATAGGCTTATCGGGTTATCTACAGCCATGATATAGTTTTCCATGAGGAAAAGATACATAAGCAACCTAAGGAGGTAGTTGAGGTATATAAGGTGATCTTTCAAAAGGATCCTTCTGCTACCATATAGCTAGCTAGAAAGCATATAGCAATTAATGCTCCAATGGCCCAAGATCCACTTGTTGTGTAGGATCAGTGTGTTTTTAGACACTCTACTAGAGCACGTGTGAGTGCTTTACTCCCTCCATGGATTATGTTATGATGACAAATGAAGATGAGCCTCTCTCTTATGATGAGGCCATGCACAAAGATGATGGTGACTTATGGGACAAGGCTATGTAATCAAAGTTTGTGACTCCTTACATGAGACTAACCATACATCGTATTTTGTACCTTTTCCTAGTGGCAAAAGACATTGACATGCAAGTGGGTATAAATGGATGTCCCAAGCCCAATGTCCTAAGCCCACTTATAAGGCCAGATTGCTAGCTAAGGGTTTCAAATAGGAACATGGTATTGACTTCGATGAAGTCTTTTCTCATGTGGTCAAGATGATGACCTTACACTTGGTACTAGCATTGGTTTCAATGGCGATAAATTGTGATGATGCATTGCATACACAAGACTACTTAGAGCTTGGAATTACCTACCATTTTGTGTATCTTTTTTTATATCCATTGGATCATTGCATTTTGTGGTTAATGTATCTAATCTCGACATGGTGAAGGTATAAATATAGAAAAGCAAGTGGAGTCCTTGGTGTACCCTAAATGTCATGTAGGTTGCAACCTTAGTTATGTCAGGTGATAAGTCTCATAATTAAGCATCTTTTATTTTGTGATCATATTTTTATATGTTTAAATTTTTTCATAGCATGATTCATAATGCACTTAAGCATTGAATGTCTAAAATTTTCTCATCAATATATTAATATTCCATGTGTACTTAAGCATATCATGATTGTTGTGTAGTAGAATTCATGCACTTGAGCATTTAGTATCTATAATTTTCTCAATAATATAAATTTAATTATTATGCATTCAATAATATATATGTGTTTCTCATAAGTATAGAAATAATTTCTATGCACTTTAGTATACATGTTATTGTTTTGTAGCTTAATTATTATCCACTCGTCATTAATAGTTGTCTTATAGATGATAGAAACACTGAAAATGATCAATGCACATATGATTAGATAAAAAATTAAATTTTTGCAAAGTAAAATATAACTTGTATATAATTAGAGAAATGTAAAATTTAGGGGCAAATTTTAGGCCCAAATGCTATTTTTCAAAGGTTTTCTATCATCAAGCTAAATTTTTGAGCTTGAAAACTCAAAAAAATCACCCATATATACAAAAATTTACATATTTTAACCTAAAATTCACCCCAAAAATGCTCCAAAATAAGGATTTTCACTTAGGATTCACCCAATTCTCTAAGATCTTCACCATTGATCAACCAAATATTTGCCCACCTATCCCCAAAATTAAAATCATGGGTCAATTAGACTCAAGACACATTGTTAAGTTTAAACAATTGAATCCCAAATTACACTATTGCAACACAATTAACTTATATATGATTAGATATAAAGCACATGATTGAAATGAAAATTTAAATCATGATTGATATCAATACTTATTTTAGTCAAATCATGACTAAAATAAAAATTCAAATCACATATCTAAGTATTTATTTCATTTAAACTAATATTTCATTCAAATCATGATCAAACACCATTTATATTAATGAAAATTCTTTACATGTCATTATCCACATGGAGACCACTATGTTCATGTACTAAAATACTTCACGGTATACACTACCTTCAAAAAGTCTTTGTCTCCCATCTTTACAACCCAAACCATGCATGTATCCTCATTGCTTATTAATGGAGAATTGTAAGTATGAAGAATTGGATTTGTTGATAAGATATTAATGATCAAACAAGGCAAGTTGGATTCCTTGCATAACCAAACATCTACAATTGATATATCTTCACTAAGAGACATTGCTTCCTTGCTCTCCATACCACTACTTCATTAGTGTGGCACAATATGCTCCTCTTGTGTGAACAACTAGTCCTACATATGTGCAACCCATTTTTACCATGCTAATCAATCAAATAATCTTAAATAACAAGATTCCATGTTTTACCATTAGGATAAGGCAAAAAAACTTGCAACATCATAAACATGAAACACTTCCAATTTTTTCAAGGTGATGAGAGTATGTATACATATGTATTGTCTTTTTTAGCTTTCCCAAGCAAAATAAGTCTTAAGCTACTCGTTCTTCTCTTAATAATTCTTCCACTCGATCATTTCTCATCTCTTTATCCTCTAACACTAATATAGCCATAGTGGATTTTGAATTAGCTTTGCTTACATGTAAGGTAGAGCAATGGATCCCTTAATCCCTCTCAAGCAATCATTGCCTCTAGCTAGTCAAAATGACAAGAATGCTAGCACCAAGGATAAGGATCTTTCCCTAGGTCTTGACAATTGGCCCAAACTTTTGGGATTTACTCCTAAAACCCAAGACCATGGTGGAATGTTTATTCCTTCAACCATGCTCCCCAATAATTCTCACCTAGTTAGCTCATATTCCAAGCTTTGAATTATCTACTTTAATTTGTATTCTCTAAGAATCGAAGAAATTACAAGAGGCTCAATAAGCTCAATAAGCCCTTTTTACTAGACTTACCAATACACACCACACTTGTTGTAGTCTAGCCACACTAAGGGTGGCTCTAACTAGTCTAGTGATCCTTTGTACACTCCCTTGAAGCTCCAAGTCATCTCCTCCTCTTTTCAATCACAATTACTACTGTTAATAAGAGAAAGGGAGAAGAGGAAGAAGAAGAATGAGAATAACAACCTCTCTTAATGACACACACACACACTCTCTCTCTCTCTCTCTCTCTCTCTCTCTCTCTCTCTCTCTCTCTCTCTCTCTCTCTCTCTCTCTCTCTCTCTCTCTCTCTCTCTCTCTCTCTCTCTCTCTCTCTCTCTCTCTCTCTCTCTCTCTCTCTCTCTCTCTCTCTCTCTCTCTCTCTCTCTCTCTCTCTCTCTCTCTCTCTCTCTCTCTCTCTCTCTCTCTCTCTCTCTCTCTCTCTCTCAAGTAATGGTCATAGAAGGAGGAGAAGAGGATTTCAAACACAAAATTCTACACACATAGTTAAATGTCAAAGTTTTACACATTACATACATAGAGTTTTTTTTTGGGTGGGTAGCCTCAACCCTATAGTCTCTCCCCTATCTAGTTGCAATGTCCAATCTTTAGCCTAGGTCTTTGGAATTTTCTTGTGGGAGTTTAAAGTCCATGCATGCAATTTTTTATTTAGCCTAAGGTTCAAATAAGGCACATAAGACTTTTGAGACATTTAGGTTTATCCATGGTTTTATAAAATTTGCACGAGAGTGAGTCATCCATTGAGATTTTCACCAAAAAAGCCTTTTATAAGTAGAGATTTGCATAAAAATATGCATGCATTTAATATGCCATTGGCTTCTATATTGACAACTAGCAGTAATGAGTCATTACTTGATAATAAGTATGAGAATATACATTTATGAGTCATTGGCTTCTATATTGATTGCTAACATTTATGAGTCATTGCTTGTTAATAAGTATATAATACATTTATGATTCATATGCCTACATATCATCATATTGGACCAATGATACCAAACGCAATTGCAGATTGGATGCATGTAGCACAAAATATGGGCAATAATACAATCAATTGAACAGTATGTAAACTCTAGAACTTAGACTCTTGGTGGGTGTACTTTATGTAGTGATGCATGCTCATAACATAGATGCACACTTCTTTCAAAATATTGGTTCATGGCTATATTGATTCTTCCTCTCCCAATTGTGAATATGGTTAGCATCTAGAACTTTCTTTTAGTACTATAAATGCATCTATTTCATCGAATGAACTATGAAGGATATGTAACAAAGCTACAATAGTATGCATATCACTTTCAAATACGTGATGACACAAGTGCCTACATGTTGTGGAGAAAGGGACCACAATATATAATTGAGGATTACTACAGCATTGAGTAATCTAGATTGACTTGATGTCAAAAAGTCAAACTTGAGATGCCCAAGTGTCTCATGATTTCAATAAAATGGCATTTTAGGATTCGCAAAATATAAATAATTGAGGTATTGGAAAACGTTCTCATGTATTATTGTCCTAGGCACATTTCTACACAATGAATCCAATTGTTGAGTTGATATTACTCGAAGAAGTGGTAGGTGTAGGTCACCATTATTGAGTCTCAAAAATGAGAAATACCTCTTTGTCAAGAATTGCGTGGTGGGGGGACTTGCTTGAGTTGCTACACCAAACACACACTGTATACACACGAGGAAGCTCACTCAAGAACACAAGAAGAGAGATGGAGGCCAAAACGTTTTCTTGCTGATTTTTTTCTTCTTCTTCCACACACTATACAATGTACACAAAGTATAGATAAGATACAACATAAATGAAAATGGCCTACTAAGTCAAACAGTGCATAACATGCTACACTAATAGACTGGCACTATATCTTTGCCAGCTATAGGTAGGTGTAACAAACTAAATATAATAAGTGATAAGTCAGTGGCCATGTGAGTATCATAATGACCACCAACGTGCTAAGTGTGGACGTGCGGACCCATCTAACCAGGCGGTCCATCATAATTATAAGTCAGTGGCCATGTGAGTATCATAATGACCACCAACGTGCTAAGTGTGGACGTGCGGACCCATCTAGCCAGGCGGTCCATCATCAATGTCCGCACGTGTTGAGGTTGCCATCTCAAGACTCTCTTGAATGTGCAAGGGTCTTCTCACTTGATATGAACAATTATGACAAAAGTATGTATTATGCCTCCTAATACGAATATATTTCCCACTTTCTTTGTTGAGACTTCTTTCTTGCATTTCACATGTTTTGTGTTGGCAATTCAACCCCAAAAATTCGTACACGGTTGGTTGGAAATTATGAAAATGTTACTCTTGCACTTTGGGCTGTGCAAGAGTAACATTGTGAAAATGTTACTCTTTGCATGGTTGGTAACTATTTTGTTGTGCCTTATATGGTATATGTTTAAAAGAAGTACAATTGGGACATTGATTTCAAGTTTCTTAGTGATATTCCTAATAAAATACTTTTACAAGTACACATACGAAAGGCATGATTTAGCACCAATTATATTTCAAAGTACATGTACTCTTTTATCTAATGAGGAAAATGCAATAGAAAGTAGTGGGGTCATGGATAACTTCCAAAGAATCTTCATGCTAGACATTGTAAAGCTTTGGAAGCATACTATTGTGGCATTTCATGAAGATGATATGAAAGAGCTTATTGATAATGATGATGTTAAAAGTA
Organism: Lygodium microphyllum; assembly: GCF_053477565.2. Lineage (NCBI taxonomy): Eukaryota > Viridiplantae > Streptophyta > Polypodiopsida > Schizaeales > Lygodiaceae > Lygodium > Lygodium microphyllum. The sequence goes on along the minus strand of NC_141162.1, from coordinate 100,812,733 downwards.
ATTCTTACCAAGTGGTTCCTTTGCAATCAAATACACTTATATGGAAATGCTTATTGATAATGACAATGTTAAAAAGAAACTCTTACCAATTGGTTCTTTTGCAATCACATACACCCATATGTAAATGCTTTAACAAACCAAGAATCTCCTCTCCAATGGTTGTAGATGCATAAAGCAAAACTTTGTCATATGGAAAAAGTTTCTTGTCTAATGGGTTTAAATGCATAAAGCAAAACTTTGACAATGTACACAAGTAGAAAAACTTTCTTTCTCCCAACTAGTCTAGTGAGATATATTTTATAGCATGCTTCTTACTATTTGTTGAGGTTGTAAGTTCTTTAAAAACTTGCTTACAATCAATGAATTGATGTATTTATTATGTAAAATAACTTGCATGATGACTAATCTATTAAAGAGGGTATAGTAAATGCATTGAAAATACGTAAATTTATTTCAAAAAATAAGAAAACTATTTTTGTTTTTTCCAAGTCTTTTGTGAGCCACAACTTTCAAGCCATCTATGGAGAATGTTTAAGCTGAAACATCAAAGGGTATCTTGCACAAGTTCATATCCATGAATAGAATGCTTGTCCCATAAGATCAATGAATCTTGTGTGAATATACTTTGAAGACCTCCTTAGACATCGTGGTAGCATGTGGATCACTTCAATGGAATCCCTAAGCATGTACTCCACTAGACACAAATCCCTTGTTAATAAGAGAATTGTTAGAATTTGTATCAACCATCTTCTTGTTCCCCTATGTTTCTCAATGAAGAGAGATAAAGCTCTCTCTCTCTCTCTCTCTCTCTCTCTCTCTCTCTCTCTCTCTCTCTCTCTCTCTCTCTCTCTCTCTCTCTCTCTCTCTCTCTCTCTCTCTCTCTCTCTCTCTCTCTCTCTCTCTCTCTCTCTCTCTCTCTCTCTCTCTCTCTCTCTCTCTCTCTCTCTCTCTCTCTCTCTCTCTCTCTCTCTCTCTCTCTCTCTCTCTCTCTCTCTCTCTCTCTCTCTCTCTCTCTCTCTCTCTCACATTTTACCCCTCCTCCCATTGTCTAGAAATTTTCTCTCCATCACTTCACTCTCCCTTGTTCTCACCATTGCATTCCCTCGTTCCTTATCTAACCTATGTTCATGTATCCCCTTGAATGGGTAGTGTCATCTCAAGGGAATTGAGGAGGAGTGGATGGGTTTATCAAAAAATTAAACATTTACTTAGAGATAGTCTTAGTAAACATAAGAGCAAACATTATGTATGAATAGAATCCTTCCACATAAGTAGGCCCCTTGCCCCTCAAAACTATAGGACAAAACTCCATGTTGACTAGTGAAGTTTTTTGCGAATTGGCCCTTTATCTAGTGCCATATTGATGGCTTGCTCATCTTTTCTTGAAGCCTACCAAGTAAGGAGACCCTTGGGTTTACAAGAGGAATGGAATCTAAAGGAGGTTCTATGTGATGTTGGTACAACTTATGATACATCAAGAAAGTCTAGCAAGTCCCTAATGTGACACTATCCTTATGCTCATTTGCATTTTCTATTTTCATCGTTTGGCTTAAGTTGCATGACTTTATTATCTTTATAATCATTTTCTTCTTCATTCATTATCACTTTCATCATGTTCTTCATTTTTTGTCTCCCAAGAAAATGCATTATAATTTGGGATAACTATATCTAATTCAATGAAAATAATTGCAAAAGTCTTATTGGTTGAATGTAATATTCAAGATAGAGTCATGATGATCATATGCACCTATCACCTTTGTTATTTCTAAATTCCATATATATATATATATATATATATATATATATATATATATATATATATATATATATATATCTCTCTCTCTCTCTCTCTCTCTCTCTCTCTCTCTCTCTCTTTCTGTGTGTGTGTGTGTGTGCGTGCATGCGTGCGTGCGTGCGTGCGTGCGTGTGTGTGTGTGTGTTGCATCCAAGTTTTTGACATTATCATGGACCATGTCTATTAGGATCCATACATCTTCATGTCCTTTACAAAGTGTATTAGATATAAATATGTATACAATGTCTACCATGTTAGTAGCTCTTATTTAAAAATATTTATCAATAGAGCCTAGACAAACCTTTGTAACAAAAGGTTATTCACCAATTTATTAACATGCATCCTCACATACATGAACATATATAGAGTCTTATATCTAGGATATCCCTCTATACACACATGCCTCCAATGCTCGAATGTACAAACTACACACACTAAATCATAGAATAAATGTCAATTTTCTTTGTTAAACTAATGACTAAGAATGTACTTTAACAAACCAAACTCTAAGGGCCTTGATAGACATATTAGTAATTGAATTTTTTTAAAAAAAGATTAATTTTGTCTGATTCTTCATGTTTATTTAAACTCCATTTAGAAGCTCTACCTCAAATTTCAAGGAATTCTTTGGTTTCCCATAATGCCTTCAACTTTAAATTTTGGCATTGATTCCATTTTGTCCTTGCTTCTTAAATGATGCTAATAGAATATCCTATGACTATAGAGGAGAGGAGAGAGAAGACTGCAAAGAGGAGAAAGAAATATAGGAAGAGAGAGAAAGAGAGAAAGGAAGCCATGAAAGGTGAAGAGAAAGGTAAAAAGACTTGATTATGCAATAAATGATGCCCTAACTAAGCCCCTTGCACATTTTATACCCCTATTCATGTAGCCTGTATTTTCTCATATTTTTCCCTATTTTTCCCATGCTATTCCATTCTTTACACCTCCATCCCCAATCGAATGTTTTTTTCCTCAAAAACAAAATATAGGACTTATTAGAGGGCTTTCCCAAGTGGTGGAAAGGGGCAACGTACTACTATGTTTAGACATTACTGTTAACCCTCAAACGAACGAAGGTGGAAAACTCGAAAAAGCTAAAGCAAAAGACAAAGGCCAAGGCAAAGTGAAATGGAACACAAAGACGCACAAGGAGAAAAGTCCTAAATAAGGGAGAAAGGCGCGCAAGGAAAAGCGCAAGTCAATACTTTTGTAAAAGAGCGCAAGCGCATCATGGTTTAATTCAAGGAGCGCCCACTCGTGCAATTTGTAAATGTAGACGGGCGGTGGAAAGGAAGCTAGGAGGATAGAAGGACAATGGGAAAAAGGGCCTAGGCCACGACCGGCCATGTAAAAAAGGGGATAAGGGGATGACCGCCCAAAAGGGATTTAGGGTTTTGTATATAAAGTTGAAAAGTGAATGAGAAGCTCATTCTTGTGTGTGGCCAAAAGTGGCTCTCCTCTTCTTCTTCTTTTTCTTCTTGTTCTTTCTTGCTTGAGCTTGTGCTTGAGAAAGGGAGTGTGAGAGTGTGAGGGAGTGAGTGTGTGAGGGTGAGGGACCGGGGAGGAGAAGCTCTCCATCTTCTCCTCTCTTCTTCTCTTCTCTTGTCTTGCTGGTGGCAATGGAGCTTGGAGCGTGGAGCTTGAGGATGGAGCTTGCTTGAAGCTTGCACTTGGATTGTGGAGCTACCCAAGTGCACGGGAGAGGAGGTAACTCGATTGGCATGGAGGTAAGCTCACTACACCCGTAGATATGGATAGCGCGTCGGCTATGTGAGAGGTAGCCATTAGTGCTCGGCTTGGAATGCTTGAACAATAAGCGGTCCGAGGGTCTTGGCAGTTGAGCGAAAGCTCCCACATTTTGGTTCCGTTGCCGGGACCAACGGATTCAAGCCTTGAGCGCTTGCACGCTTCGAATCGAGCATTGAAGTAGGGTTTTCCCCAAACCCGTGCTTGAGGTAGATAGGTAGGAAATGAGGGAGTTTGAAGAGGTATTCGATCTCCTTCGCAAGTAGGTTTTTGATTTGTTGTTGAATATTAGAGTAGGACCATCCATCTCCATTTCTGGTTTTGATTTTTGTTGCATTAGGTTAAGGTTAGGATAGGAAAAAGGAAGGAAAACAGTAGGGTTTTCTGTTTTTGTATAACAGGCTGAAACAGGGAAATAGGGGCACAGATTCAGATTGCTGGCTGGAAGAGTGTGAGGAACTAACCTCTGAGGTCATAGCAGGCTGGGATGGGGCAATAAGAGGCCCAGGGAACCAGGAAAGGCCACATTTGACATCGTGCCCTCTGAGAAGAGAGTGAGCTTGAGAGCCAGGGAGAGAGAGAGAGAGAGAGAGATGCGGGGAGATCGTCGATGTACTGAACGATTCGAGTGCCACACCATTTCTAGGTACGCCAGGCGTTTCCCTCTATTGCTTTGCATCTAATTAGATGGCACGACACGATTCGGTGAAGTAGACGTCAGCCTAGAGGCATTGCGTGCAACTCGCGGGCCGTCAGCTACGCAATCGGACCAGTTCGTCTGAGTCCCAGATTAGGATTGCCCTATCTCTGGAGTCGGACCGTCCGACTCCAAAAATTGGACCTCTCCGAAAACCGTCAGACTCCGAAAATCGGACCACCCTTCCGATCCGATTTCCAAAATCGAACACTCGAACCTTGGAAATGGACACAAGGAATCGGACCACTCAGAATTGGACCCCTGTCAAAATCGGACGTCCGATTCCAGAAATTGGATGTGACCAAAATTGGACCACTGGGCCGATCGGACAACCAAAACTAGACGTCCGATTCTGATAATCGGACTCCTGAAAATCGAACATCTGAGAATCTGTCAAAATTGGACAGGTATCTAGAACACAAATTTTGATGCATCTAAACCCCAAAATTGGACCCAAAGGCTACGTAGAGCTAAAGGCACATCATGGATCCATCACTGGGCTAAAATTTAGAGCAAGTAGTTCAAAATTTGGCTATAAACGGTCCTCCAAATTGCGCATGGCATTTACCATGACAGCCCTGCGGGCCGGGGGGATTGCCGGACCCCCGCAGAGGGGGCACCTCCCCCAAGTAGATTGGAGAGAAAACGCGCATCGTGACAGGTCCTCCGGATTAGGCCTAGTGTAGTAATGGCTCTACACAAGCATAGATCTTCACTTACAAAGCAGCAAACAGAAGCCCACACCCAAACAAATACAAAAAGAGACCCTAGAACCTCAACAAGCCAATCTAGCCATCAAAGGCAAAAGGGCCACACCACGAGAATACAAAGAGATTGTGTTCAGACCGTGTCTAGTCAAAGCAAAATGCAACATCAAGCTACAACAGCAAGAATGAATTGATATAATAGTCCTGATGATAGATGCTCCTTGAATAGCACTGCACTAACAATCCAAGAGATCAGTGGAGAATCCACATTTGGTCATGCTGATGGGGACTCAAGGGCATTTGTCAGAAGGCTTAAATTTACAAGCCAAGACCCGGAAGACGAAGACATAGTACCACCTGCTTATCTTAGGGTCAAACTCACCGTGAAAAGAGAGCATACTATCGATGCTATGATTGATGAAGGAGCAAATTTCAATATCTTGACCTATGAATCATGGACCCTACTAGGCCAACCAGAGCTCACACCGACTAATGCAACTCTTAGCCCTTACGGGGGACACCCACAAGCAGTCATAGGGAAGTGCAAAATCCTTGCAAAAATTGAAACTGAAAGCTTGCCTATCATATTTCATGTTCCTTCAAATAGTGCTAATTACGAGAAGGAAACCCTCCTAGGAAGACCCTTCAAAAGGGCGACCAAATGTGAGGCTGTCTATGTAGCACAGAGGATACACCTGACACTATCAGGTGTGAGGATAGTCACAACCTTTAGCAAGGGTGACCTCATCAAACCTCAAGGGAAAGGCAAGGAGGGTGCTAACATAACAGTCAAGCCTACTAACAAGAGCAAGGACTTGTTGGAAGAGCTGATGCAAGCACAGGACGAACAACGAGAACCAGTAAGTGAGGCCATGCCTAAAACAAGAAGGTCAAGAGACAATGCCAAGGACAAGCTTTGGACTTACAAATATTGTAGAAGACCCTAAAAGAAGCCCAAGCCTTATAGACGAAGGCATTGATGGAGGGTCAGCACAAAGCCGCGATGGATATTCAAAGCGTTGCTACGTGCTCAAGGGTATTAAGCAGCTAACCGATGTATTTGGATACCAAAACCCCCTGCTAAACCACCTCTATTAGCTGAAGGCCAGATTGCACCAAAAGCAACAAGGCACAAGAGGAAACCTAAGAGAAACTCCAGGTCTCGAGGCAAGAAACCAAACATGAGTGTCTGAAAGAAAGGGCCTCAGCCTAGCATGCTTAATAAGCAGATGTCATATGTAACGATTGAGCATGCACAAAAACCATTACTACTCAAGGAGCTTTTGACTTCCCAAGAGGGTAATGAGCACCAAAGGCACAACACTGCTCGTGAGAAGGCTGATTGCTCAACAAAGCAAATAGCACAATCGTCTAATAGCCTCGAGTAAATCATTCAGCCAATGCCAAGTCCACCTAAGAGTCTTAGATCTTCTACACCCTCTATTTCCAAACGGACACAGGAAGCACAACAATAGTCGTCAAGGACAACTGCTCAATCCCAATCTCTATCTCCATCTAAGCTTCCAAATGTCCAAGAGGTGGGACATGACACCATCTGTAGCTCTCGGTCCAAGGGTACGCCTGTGCAACCTAATGTGACTAGATCAACTCATGCTCGATCTACACAAGTGAGTGCTCAAAGGGCAACAAAAGACATGACCACTTCCGATCGCCCTAGGGACCTAACACCGCAATCCACGAAGAGTAGCCAGCCCACTGGACTAGCCGCTACTACTTTCAATCAGGGATCACAGCAGTCACATCCCTTGGCCGTGACAATGCCCCTTGGGGAATGTGTCCTTAGTAGTTTACCTATGGAGGAGGTGTCGCAACCAACTTCCTTGACAACTCCAGCACTTCCAAAGTGCCTAAAGCCGAGGCTGGAGGAGTTAAACACAAGAGAATTGGCTGAAGAGCTAGACTCTCCAAAGAGGGAGGCAGTTGTACCCTCACAACCCAGCAAGGCTATTTAGCAGGCCACGGCTATGTCCCACAAGAACACACTAGAGAAAGAGAATGTTGAGGCCCAACCAAGCACATCAATGGTTGACCTAGTCTAGGGTCCTCAGTTGTTGAGAGATGCACCTTCACTGACCAAGAAAAAAAGGAGAAAACAACAAAAACAAGAGTAGTTACAAGTGGTTGTGGATCCCAAGAACATTGACACCAAGAGTGCTAGAGAGCTGAGGAATAAAGCATTGAGTCCATCCACCAATGACCCCATTGACGCGTCTCCTAATAGCGATGAAACCTCAGACACATCCGTGTGCTCTAAAAAATCGAAGCAATCGTTACCATCAATGGCTGCTTGCAACACTCAATCCACTGACAATAGAACTCGCATTGACCAATCAAGAGTGGATGCAATGCTGTCACAACATGGTGACAAATCTATACCAATCACATCCAAGTAGAACCACGACGCAATAACGAAGCTTCAGGAGAATCATGGAAACCCCAAGAGCATAAGAAATCCTAGCATTGGCCAAACTTGCTCTTCTAGGCATGAGCCCCCAACTATGCTAAGGCCCATGCAAACTCCTAGAACCTTGCATGAGATAGCAACCGAGCAAGCCCTTGTTGAACATAGAAGTGTCACAGAATGCTTAACCGAGTTGGATGCTAAGCTCAAAGTGTTTACACGTATCTATGTCCTGGCAAACATGGGCACATTCCCTAAAGAGCAGCTTGAAGAATACTTGCCATTTCCCTTATCCTGGGAAGAGCAAGAACATCTTGATGAGCACTATAACAGGCTCCTGTATGAACGCATGCGACTCATCTCTGACGAGGAAGCCGACAAACTACGCTTGACTATCACATTCAATGATGTGCTCTGCCAACCAAATCTCTTAGAGATAGAGCAACTAAAGCGACTATTAGAGGGTCAAGTCAATTTGAACAACGTTGGTGTGAAAACCGTGTTGCAATGGCCGAACTAGGAGCCCAGATCATGACAATCTCAGAGGAGCGATTGGCGAGACTCGGACAAGGTTCCATGCTACTCAATGTTGCAAAATATCTATCGGTATTGAGTAAGCTGCCACGAGTATTAGATGCGTGTGCCACACTCCAGTACAATCCGAAGTTCTACAATTGGCTTTTATCATCGTGATGTGACAAGGATTCATAAATATGTATATAAATAGACAATGAATTTTGTGACCCTGTGTAGACAATATCAACACACAAGCAATGATAGTCAAGCGCAGGGAGAAGAGTTGGGTTCAACAGGCCAAGCTCCTCAGGTCCCCCTCTCACCGCACATTTAGAAGTTGTGGGACCATTACCGCCTCCAAGTGGAGGGCATGCAACCCTCATCACCACCATAGGAAGCTCTGACCAACATCTCTGAGGGAGTGGACATGGTCCTGTCCCTTCCCATACACCTTTCCCCTTTATGGTCTATCCTTCTTTGGATGAGCCCTGCCCCACTCCTTGACAACCAGTCCATGCAACTTAGCATAAGCCAAGATCTGCTAATGATTGGAGGCCAAACGAACATCATCACAGGTGCCATCCCTCTACAACAAACACTACATGCCTCACCCCTCCCCTTCGTGTCATATGCGCTTGATAACCCACACTATAATCCCTTTCATGAGAATGGTTTTATCCTGTATCAAGGCCTCATCCTTGGTTTTCATTTTGCAGGTCCCCCTATGTGGAAGACATGGAGCACCCAGGGCAGCTGGCTTGCAAAGATGCTCTCCGTTGTCGAAAGAAACATGTAGGACAAGCTCCTCCGCCGGTGTGCTACGTGCCTAGCCTCAAAAGGTATGCAAAGAAACGAGGTCCCAAGCGACACCACCCCGGACGTAGGCCGAAGAATCCCCAGGCCAGGGGAATAGAAGCTCAAAGAAGCACAGAAGGCATGGCAACACCGGTTGTGTGAGCCCCCAATAGAAGCTCGGGCACCAGGTGCTCGAAAGCAAAGAGGGCAGCTCGAGACAAGGAAGAATTCGATGCATTGTTCAAAAGCATTTTGGAAACGGTTGCGGCCAGATACTATACCATTCAGGTCCCAACCGACATCTTCCTTGCCCAACTTCACAGGACCCCTCACCAGCAAAGCCTTAGTCGCCTGACCACCCGAACTCACCCTGCCTTATGCAAATAGAGTAGCTTCTATGATATGCAAGCAACTTAACAAAGGCCATCCTGCCATAAATTTTTGTCTTTTGATGTTTAAAGGGGCAAGCTCCCCACTTGTACACACTTTTCTCACCTATTGCTAATATATGCCAAGTCCTCAACAAGCACCGAAATAGGCATCGCAATCAGCATCACAGGATTTTGAAAAAGTAATATCTTGACATGATTGCATTTGTTCTTTGTACTTGACGCATGCGACTTGCATATACTCTCATGAAGTGACAAGTGGATGCAGGATGACATAGGTCTTCGTGCGAACGTGTTCAATACCCAAGTCACTGCGAACGTGTTCAATGCCCAAGTCACCGCAAGACCACCAACCTCACAAAGAATCGCAACAAAACCACACTGCCGAATTCGAAGAATCACCCTTACGAGTGCCCACATCGCATGACCCAAAGCATAGTCATGGGCTACACTCTCTTTCTGGGTCAAGATCTACAGTTGGCTCATGACAATTGTTACCTCAATTATACCGACATTGCGTGTCGCAAAGAGGTTTGCAATATCTCAAGTGTATCTCCCCATCTCAACAACTGCTTCTCTAACAACGAGGCTAGGGCACAATCATCACTGTAATATCCATTTCCTGAGCCTTCGAAGCTTGACATTTCCCAACCCATTGAAAGGCTAATAGCCTCAACATATTGCAATCGTTGTACTCAGGCAAGTAAAAAAAAAAAGCATAAGAAAAAGAAACAAAAAAAAAGAAAACAGAAAAGGAAAAAAGAAAAGAAAAAAAAAGAGAACGAAAAGATAACAAGCACCCATGATCACAGCACAGTACCTAGGGGTCCTCAAATTAGGTGCGTCCAGTGACCTTGGTCAGCTGGCTCCATCCCTAGTCCCCTAGCCCCTTAGCTCACCCACACTTGTTCAGGGCACACCAAGGGCAGGACATACCTAGGGAGCTTGTCTCGCCTATGATTAGACCTGTCACCCTGACCCATTCACACGATTCCCTCTTGCACTCTCCCTTAATACCATTGCAATCAATTGTGGTAAGCACTGCACAAATGGCCATGCGAATTTCACTGTCCTCATCACACAGGTCCAGTAGCTCCCAACTACCGATTGTGCAGTGTCCCTGTGTTCAAATATGATACGTCATGTAGTCACATTGCCAAGGATGTCGCAGACACCTTCACGTGTACTTCTTCTCAACATGGACAACTTTGCTTCATCCACACATCGTTATGAGAAACCAACACGTGGTCTTCTACCTACGTAATATCTAAGTATTCACGAGTAGTCACATAATATCTGCACCGAAGTATATACACAGTTTGGGTCCTCAAGTGCAGGACAATACTCTCGGCTTGCTTAGAGTTTGACCTGTCTCCCAAACTAATTAAACTATGTCTTGTGCACGATAGAGAAGACTAGCACTGCCCCTAGGGAGAGACCACCTATGAGAGGTTTTCAATTGCAGGTAGTGAAGACTCCAACGAAGGTTCCATTCGCTCTTCATCGACACTCAACTCTGAATTCCTATCCTTTATCATCCTCCAAGCCCGCCAAGAATCGTCATGTGCAAAATCCCCAACAAATTGCCACTTGTACTCCATCAATGCAATCCCCACAAAGAACAGCCCTACCACCAACTCCAATAGCCCTACCACTAGCCACCTAAACCACCAACATGCCCCCAACGACCTTCCTCCCCACCACTACCAACACTCCCCATGGCAACCACAGACATCCTTGCCACCCACATCTTCGGTGCATGCTAAATCCTGCTACCTACGACAGTTAAGTGCCATGGGATTGGCACTCGTCTAGGAGGAGGGTAATTTAACCCTCAAACGAACGAAGGTGGAAAACCCGGAAAAGCTAAAGCAGAAGACAAAGGCCAAGGTGAAGTGAAACGGAAGACAAAGGTGCACAAGGAGAAAAGTCCTCAATAAGGGAGAAAGGCGAGCAAGGAAAAGCGCAAGTCAATACTTTTGTAAAAGAGCGCAAGTGCATCATGGTTTAATTCAAGGAGCGCCGGGCTCTCACCCGTGCAATTTGTAAATGTAGACGAGCGGTGGAAAGGAAGCTAGGAGGATAGAAGGACAATGGGAAAAAGGGCCTAGGCCACAGCCGGCCATGTAAAAAAGGGGATAAGGGGATGACCGTCCAAAAGGGATTTAGGGTTTTGTATATAAAAATGAAAAGGGGATAATGGGATGACCGCCCAAAAGGGATTTAGGGTTTTGTATATAAAGTTGAAAAGGGGATAAGGGGATGACCGCCCAAAAGGGATTAAGGGTTTTGTATATAAAGTTGAAAAGTGAATGAGAATCTCATTCTTGTGTGTGGCCCTTCTTGCTTGAGCTTGTGCTTGAGAGAGGAGTATGAGAGTGTGAGGGAGTGAGTGTGTGAGGGTGAGGGACCGGGGAGAAGAAGCTCTCCATCTTCTCCTCTCTTCTTCTCTTGTCTTCTCTTCTCTTGTCTTGCTGGCGGCAATGGAGCTTGGAGCGTGGAGCTTGAGGATGGAGCTTGCTTGAAGCTTGCACTTGGATCGTGAAGCTACCGGAGTGCGCGGGAGAGGAGGTAACTCGATCGGCATGGAGGTAAGCTCACTACACCCGTAAATATGGATGGCACATCGACTATGTGAGAGGTAGCCATTAGTGCTCGGCTTGGAACGCTTGACGGTCCGAGGATGTTGGCGGTTGAGCGAAAGCTCCCACAATTACAAAGAATCCAAAATCTTCAAGATAACATACAAAGTTGGATCTTAGGATAAAGTACAATATCAGTGCATCCATATTGAACCATACTTTTAGGAACTTGGTCAGAATGTCTCAGTTACAAGCTCCTCTGGTCAACAATCACTATAATGAAGAGGGGTGGGAGAGAGAGGAGAAGAGAGATGGCTAGAGGGAGAAGAGAGAATAAGAGAGAAATACTAGAAAGGAAAGAGAAAGACGAGAAGAGAGAGAAAGGAAGCAAGGAAGCCATAAAAGGTAGAGAGAAAGGTGAAGAAACTTAATTATGTAGTAATAATTGATGTCCTAACTGAGCACCTTATACCCTTTATACCCTTGCCCATGTAGCTAGGTCTTTTCTCATATTTCCCCTATTTTTCCCATGCTATTTCATTCTTTAGACTTGTCTCCCTCTCTTATTTTATGATTAGTGTACCATATCCGATCTGAGACATTCTTAGTGGCACTATTTAGCAGTTCATCGAGATGATTCTCTAGGCAGCCTGACTCAGTATTCTTTCAAATAACACGAGGTTTGCTACCTAGACTCTCTTGGGTCCACTTTGCAATGGAAGGTCTTGGCTATTCCCATGAGAATCGACCTAAATTCCAAGTCAACTAAGGCCGCCTATCCAAATCAACTATCTTCAAGCAATTCATTATGCTAGAATAGAAGCTGACTCATATCACACTTAGTTCAAGGAGAGTTAGAAACGAGAGAGAGTATGGATACATTGATCCCTCTACATGTAGGGTTAAGTCTCACTCTATTCTCCTAAAATGATACAGATTCAAGGTTCTAATTGATCCTATGTGGTCAATTTTCCCTATGTTATAAATTTTCAACTTATAAAAAAAACTCTCAACTTATCGAGACCACCCTAGCTTAGGTGGATTTGCATCAAGAATCACACCCTCCTACTTCTCTCGGTTGGGTAGTTTTAGTTGCTTACTTATCTAACACATTTACATTGTACACATAAAACTAGCTTCCTTAATTAGTTCCTTTTAATCATAGTATTCATTCGCGTAACTCAAGTCACAACACACAAACATTTGAAAACAATCCTTTGAAAAACAACTTCTTTATTTAATGGAGAAACTTATACAAGTGTTCACCTTCTACCATACAAAAGAATGACCCGAAGGCCTTTATTTTACCAAGATTTCTACCCCTAACTAGTATTGAGGCCCTCCGCAAGTCCATCATGAATCACACCAAGGGTTTGTATGTTTCTTATGAGCCTAAGGGTTTACTAGCTCGAGCTCTTGTGGCACTCTCAACTCCTCATGCTCAAGGGTTCCCTTATGAAGTGACCTCTTGCTATCAGGGTCCAGTCTCTAAACTCTTCGAGGTGGCAAATCCAATCCCCTCTGGTAAAGGGATCTCCAACTAGCCTTGGGGGAGGTCTATCATGCTTTCCTTTTATCCTATTGTTAATTTGGTACATTAGGGTTTTGATCAATTTAGTCAAACTTCCTAAGTGCATCAAGTAAACTTGTATGCACCTTTTGCAAGAATAAGCCTTTCTTTTTCAAGAAATATTTCTACACAAAATAGGGAGGCAATTAGAGTAAGGTTTTTAACTTAATAGCAATTCTTTTCAACTTGGCTTTATCCCTTTCTCCTAGTTCCCTTTAGATTTTTTAAGTTCCCTTCTAATTAGTCTTTCTTCATTGGATCTTCCCTTGGTACTAATTTTTCTAACTTATTTTGGTCATTGCTCACAATCTTCCTCAACCAAACCTTTGTCGAAGGTTAGTCAATTGACTTTATTACAAGTCTTGACTATTTTTCTATACTCCTATGTATTGGAAAATAGTTGAAATCTATCTTAATTTGTGAAAACTAAGTTGAAACCTTGGAATCTCGATTCTTACTTGAGCTACGTAAGTCAATAAGGCAAGTATTGTCTCTAGGAATTTTAGCTTGTATTTTCTCGAAGGAAAATTATATCATCTTTTTTATTGCATCATGAACTAGGGTTTGTACTTCACTTTGTCATGTTAGTAAAGTGGGTTGATTCGAATATCCTAGGTTCTAATAGCTACTTACATGATTTAATAATTTCTAATTACTACATATGTAATTTAATAAGTTTGACTTAATTAATGATGGTGGAATTTTCTCTATTAAAGAGGGTAGTTCAATTCAATGAATTTAACGACCTACTTTAATTGTCTTAATTCACTCTACATGACTCATAAATGCCAATAAAATATTTCTCTATATTTGCATGATTCATTATCCCAAGAAAATATTTTTCCATGTCTATATGATTTATAAATGCCAAAAAAATATTTCTTTATGTTTACATAATTTGTAATTGCCAAGAAAAGTATTTCTCTGTGCAATTACTTGGTTCTTAATTTGTTGTAGATTTTTCTAATTATCCTTTCTAAGTTAACATTTGATTTATTTTGATGCACTTTATTTCAATATATTGCAATGTTGTACAATTTATTCTATCTTTCAAAAATTAAAATCTAAATAAATGGTTCTTGCTTTATCTATTTCTTATTGAATTCTCATTTTTTGCCTATTTGCTAAGCTATAAATTCTTCATCAAATATTGAAAAATCATTTACTTACGTTCCTAATCTTTTTGCATTGAATGAATTTAATCTATGAAAGAGAAAGAACCTGGGGTGGTGTTGCATGTGATGATGTGTTATTCACGTTTACAATCATATTCGTAACTCTCGTGTTCCCTAGTCTAGAGTATTGTATCTTGAGGGACATCACAAATAGGGAATACTCGTAAGCTAACTTTCGAGCTTGGTTAGTATTGATTGGAAGCCTCAAGCAACTAGGAGGGTTCCTTGTGAGACGAAGATCTTGTAAAGAGAAGAAGGAGCCACTCCACATATATTAGAGGCAAGAGGGTGGACAAAGTTTTCATATGTCGTTGGAGAGGTGCTCCTTATGTGATGGTTGCCAATCCCATTATCATCTCCTCTTGCTCGTCTTTTCCCTTCCTCTTTCTCCTCCTATCTACTTCTCCTACCTCTTCTTCTTCTTCTTCTTCTTCTTCTTCTTCTTCTTCTTCCTCCTCCTCCTCCTCCTCCTCCTCCTCCTCCTCCTCCTCCTCCTCCTCCTCCTCCTCCTCCTCCTCCTCCTCCTCCTCCTCCTCCTCCTCCTCCTCCTCCTCCTCCTCCTCCTCCTCCTCCTCCTCCTCCTCCCCCTCCCCCTCCCCCTCCCCCTCCCCCTCCCCCTCCCCCTCCCCCTCCCCCTCCCCCTCCCCCTCCCCCTCCCCCTCCCCCTCCCCCTCCCCCTCTCCCTCTCCCTCTCTCTCTCTCTCTCTCTCTCTCTCTCTCTCTCTCTCTCTCTCTCTCTCTCTTTGAATTTAATTTTTTACAACTGGTGCACAGAGAATGGGAAGACTAACTAGCCTTGTCTAAGCCTTTGGCTAAGGCTTTATAACCTCAGTTTAAGGCATTGTAATGAATGACTATTGCAATGAGGAGACTTCATAAATGATCATCAGGAGGAGATGGTTAAATGACTATTTTGAGGCTCATTTTTGCCCAAAGGAGTTCTAAACTTTGAGTTATCATTGCATGGATGCTTTCAAGGATAATGATGGTAGCAAGTTTGAGGGAGATGATGGTGTATGTTGGCGTCCAACAACTTGTTGGTCTATTATTCTTTTCTTTTTGTTTTACAAAGGTTTAATCACCTTATTAATCCCCCCTTTAAGCCCCTCTTCATGCATGGTTTTTGGGTCCTCACATCTTTTTTCTCTTAGGGAAATCAAGATATCCTCATCTTAAGGGAACTTAGGGGTTATTGGTTCTAGCATAAGTGGGGATCATAGAGTTTGTGGGTTAGGACCCATTAATGCTCTTGCTACGCTACTCTAACTATATACAACACTAAAATTTTAAATCAATGTATGATTATAGAGGCAAGATAAAATAGCCATCACAAGGTAGTTCGTATCACAAGTCTAGGGCTTATTACATCTCACAAAGCTCTTTCTAAGATTTTCGATCACCTTCAAGATTTCAATGGCTTCTAGTCCTTTATTTATGAAAAAAACTGGGGATATTTACATAGGGTATCTTTTTCCATCCAAGTGGCATCCTCTTCAGTATAATCTTTCCACTTGATGCGATATTCCCTAATGGTTCTACTTTGGAGGGTATGTTCTTTTACATCAAGTATTCTATTTGGTTAAAGCTCAAGGACTCCTTGGCTTGGCATTACAAGTTGTTGATCATCAAGAATAAGATCACGATTGGGTGCATAAGCTTTTAATAGGCTAACATGAAACGCATCGTGAACTTTTAAGTGTTTAGGAAGTTGTAACTTGTAAGCATCAAGTCCCTAACACTTGAGAATCTTGTATGGCCCATAATATCTTGGGCTTAGATTCTTAAATTTCCCCAATGATAAAGATTTATTTTTAGAATGGGCACAAAAAAAAACCATGTTTCCTTCCTTAAAGATCCATTCTTGTCTTCCTAGATCAACAACTGCTTTTTGTTGATACTTGGTAGCATGGATATCTTATATGACGGCCTTAACTTGTTCATCCATTTCCTCCAACATCCTCTTGGAGGCTTCTACCTTTAGGATAGGATCAAAAAAAATTAGTGGAGTTAGGCATTCTTATCTATACAAGCTTGGAATGGTGCCATCTAGATACTTTGATGATAGGATGCATTGTAAGCAAACTCCACAAAAGATAGGTTATTGTATCCACCTCTTAGGTTCCATGTAGCATAAGCTCTAAGTATGTCTTCAATGACTTGGTTAACTCGTTCAGTTTTTCCATCAATTTGTGGATGATAGGCAGTATTGAAACAAAGCTGGATACCAATGGCCTCAAATAAGCTCTTCTAGAAGTGAGAAGTACAAAGAGATTCAGAAGCATTGATAATCCTTTTAGGTAATCCATGCAACCTAAAGATTTCTTTCACAGAGATACTTATAATATGTAAAGCCTTTTAGGTAATCCTTGCAACCTAAAGATTTCTTTCACAGAGATCCTTATAATATCTAAAGCCTATAGTTGGTTTTGATTAGTATAGGGTGAGAAACCTCAATTAGCATATACACGATCACTATGATTGAATTGAATCCTCCTTGGACACAAGGTAACCAACTACAAAATCTATGTTCATAAATTTGCACTCATTTGTGGGATATCAAGTGGTTAGAGCATTCGTGGCATCTCAACCTTTACCCATTGATAGCTCAGGCATTCATTGACATATTTAAGTATATCTCCTTTGATCTTTTTCCAATGAATGATTCTTTTTACAACATTGAGAGTTTCTACATAGCTTGGATGCTTTGAAAAAGGGGAATCATGGGCTTCCCAAAGTATCTTCTTCTTAATATCTTGACTCCTTAGGGGATGCACAGTCTTGTCTTGAAGTAGACAAGTTCTCCCTCTGTAAAGAAGTTCAATTACTTGAACTTGGACTTAGGATTTATCTCCTTGGATAGGACCTTGTTTATCACCAGTTGATACTTTGGAACCTTACCTGCTTCTTCCTTAGCCATTTCTAAGATTGGATTACTCACCATTGACAACATTGTCACTAGAGATCTTGCCTTGGACGGTTCCTCTGAGATAAGGGCATTGCGAAATGTTTTGTGGCTTAGGGCATCTACAATGGCATTCTCCTTAGCTAGCATGTACTTGATCTCAAAGTCATGCTCCTACAAGACTTCAATCCATTATCTGCAATGGCATTCTCCTTACCTAGCCTCCTGTACTTGATCTCAAATTCATACTCCTACAAGACTTCAATCCATCATTCTTACCTCATGTTTAGTTTTGGCTAAGTGAAAATCCATTTGAGACTCTTATGGTCGATGAGTAAAGTGAACTTGTTGCCAAGCAGATAGTGTCTCCATAATTTGAGAGTATGAATTACAACAAGTAGCTACAAATTGTGGGTAGCGTAATTCTTCTCATGAGTCTTCAACTTTCTAGAAGAATGGACTATCGGATGGCCATCTTGCATGAATACACAACCTAATGCAAGAGATCTTGCATTAGTGAAAACTTCAAATTATTGGTTCAAGTCACATAGCTTCAAAATAGGGGTTATGATCAAGCTTTTTTTAAGCTTCTCAAAACTAGACTGTTCAATGGGAGTCCACACAATAGCAACCTACTTCTTAAGTAAATCAATTAAGGGTGTGGCAATCAAGGCATAGTCTTTTATTAAAATCATGTACCATCCTATCAAGCCCAAACCTCCTTAACCATTGTTGAGAGCACCCATTCTGTACATCTTTAACCTTGGCTAGATCTACTACAATCCCTTCATCAAAGACTATAAATCCAAGATACTCAATTTGCCTCTTGAAGAAGGCACATTTCTTCTTCTTGGCATAAAGCTTATGTATCATCATTGTTTCAAGGACAACTCAGAGTTGCAGCTCATGATCTTCATCCTTCTTTAAGTAGTTCAAGATGTCATCCGAGAAGACAAAGACAAAGTCATCAAGATACGGCCGAAAGATGTCTCGCATTAGCCTGTTAAAGGTTGCAGGTGCATTGGTTAATCCAAAAGATAGCCCAATGAAATTGTAATGGTCATGCCTTGTGTTAAATGCAATTTTTGGAATGTCTTCTTCTTTGATCCTTATCTAATAATAGCCTAATCTTAGATCAATCTTTGAGAATATCTTTGCACCTTGAAGATGATTAATTCATCTATCCTTGGAATTGGATATTTGTTCTCTTGATCATCACTTGGTTTAGTCCACAATAGTCCATGCACAGATGGAGGGTTCCGCCCTTCTTCTTTTGAAACAGCCGCTCAAGATCCCCATGGTGAATTACTTGGCTTGATGTATCCTTGGTCCAAGAGTTGTCTAAGTTGTTCTTTCAACTCAATGGCTTCTAGAATGGACATATGATAGGGTCACTTTGCTATTGGAGCAACTCCTGGTGTTAGCTTAATCTCATGATCAACTTTTCTTGGTGGAGGAAGTTCTATCGGCTCTTCAGGGAACACATATGTGTATTTCATTAACTAGGATGGTTCTTCTTTAGCTTGTTTTCCTTTTTTAGTCTTATTAAGTTTGATTAGGTAGATAGATAATCCTTTTTTAGCCCCTTCACGATCTGAGAAGCTTTTGCTAGTTGGATTCTAGGGTTTTTGGCTTCTCCTTGAGTGGTCCCTAACTGTAATATTTCCGCAACGAAATATTAATGACTCTAGACCTCATGCAAAAGCGGTTCAAAGTAGTCTCCCACAATAGAAAAACCTTGGGATAAGTGCTCCTTCTTCATGCACTAAACAAACTCCAGCCCGCATTGTGAATAAGAGACCGTGGCTAAAAACCGTAGCCCATGCGGGAACACCATTTCAAGGGGAAAAAAAGGGATAATTTTTTTAAAAAAATTTACGTGTTAACTCCCTCCCCTTCAGTCGTTGCATGGCGGGGAGAGGGAGTATGAGCTTGAGTGGTGGAAGGGCATGGGGAGGGAAAGCATGCAACCCACCACTTGTGTGGCTACCTACCCCCCCCCCCCCCCCCCCCCCCCCCACCCCCCCCCCCTTCAACCTATATGAAACCCCCCCTCCCAAGCTTGAGGGGAGAGGAGGGAGGAGGATCGTGTGCTGCTGCCACCGCCCTGTGGAGCTGCCCGCTACCGTATAGAGATGAAATTAACAAGGCTACTCAAAATTTGATGGGAAATATATAGTTAAAATTGCTACTATAATTGCATGGTGTTGTTAAGGATGACTTCTCTTTCACAACAATTTGCATTCAAAAGCTACTCTTTGAAGTTTGTATTAGTACAACTAGAGTTGTTAAGGAGTATAATGTGAGCTTCTTCTTAGGGTTATATAGTAGTTAATGTTGGCCTTTTGCAATATTAAATACTTGTCCTACTTTGCACATGTGATTTTAAAAGGTCAAGAGGTTGTTGGTTTCATTTTTGGTACATTGAAGAAATACCTCAAATGACTAAAGAAAGTGCTTATTTGTGTTTTCATTAGCCATTATTGAGATTTAACCACTAGAAAAAAGACAATGTTAGAAGACACGTGTTGAAGCAAACAAAACTATAGCACATCACAACGTTGAGAATAAAGGCTCCACCCAACAAAAATATCTAGTCTTCTTTGAGTGAGGCGAAGAGTTAGGACATGTCCATTACCATGCTTTAAAAGAAGGACTAGGTGATGTACATTTCTCAAGCATGCTTTAAGTTAGGTGGAGTTCCTTGTTCATGACACTTTACTTTCTAGTGGCTTCTTGAGCTCATTCTTCAAGGCGAGTAGTCGAGGGAACTTGCCAACATTTTCAATAAAGTATGTGCAAGTAAAAATGAGGTCTTAATATATCTTAGTGTGAAGATCTTCCTTCTAGGTACTTGTCATTTTGTCCTCTAACATCCAACTTACAATGGAACTATTAGGTCTCACCGTCTCAATGATTAGCTGATGGTGAAGCCTAACTTGGGTTTCATGGTTGAAAACTTTGCCATTAACAAGTCACATTAACATTATTCATTTATTGAATGCATTAGGGCACTATGGATGCATTGCTAAACGATAAGGTTTCTCTTAGCTTTTGAAAACTAGGTATAGATGTAGGTACATCTAAGGCCCATTAGTTTGGCACTTGTGTGGCACATTGTGTAATAACTAAATGATTAAGATGGTACAAAGATGATAACATGGCATGACATTGCCCTCTAGGTTACATAAGCAAATGCAATATCACCTTAATAGAGGCACCATTTTTTCCTTTGCCTAGATCAAACAACTCAGCCTCATTTCTTCTCTTTTGGACATCCATCGCACCTCCTTGTTCTTAGTGTCATGCTTTGGGGACAAGGAGATAATGGAGATGAACTAACCAATAGCAGGCAAGGTACTCCACCACTAGTTTGCAACTCTAGAAATTGAAAGAGCGTAAAATTATCTTAAACTAGGGCAAGGTAGTGATATCATTCTAGAACACACTTGGTTACTCCTTGGTTGTTGGCACATCTACTCTAAATAAATGCATGGTTAGAGTCATGAAGCTTGTTGTCTAAAGGCTGTTTAGCAATTGCTCATAAAACCTCAACAATAGATGGTTATGCTATCGAACAAATGACTAATCTGACACCCCAAGTGTTACTACAACTCACATGCTTGATATGATGCTAAAAAATGTTGTTTGAGAATTAATAGTTCAAGTTTAAAATTTCTCAATGTTTTTAGACTTTGAATGACATCTTTCACATAAATATATGCTAAAAAGGACTTAGTTTCATTAAAATTAAGCCATTTCTTTAGAAGCATAGATGTTTTTCTGGCCAAATTTTGCAATTTACTTGATAGTAACCTTGGTTTTTCATGAACATTGTTGTAACACTTGCAAGTTATGTGATTGAAACATGTAGGAGCATGGTGACATGTAGGTGGGTCGAGTTGTGTGATTACATTAATGAGAATTTGTTTGTTGACCAATGGTTTGAGTGTGGGCTCAGTATTATGGGTGCATGACTTCAAACCCTAGGTTTTGCTTTGCCTACTTCATATTTCTATTTGCATCCAATATGTATGTTGACTACCTAAGTGGGGTTGTATATGGAATAAAGTAGTACCGTTCATTGAGTTTTGTTTCAATGTGATTTGATCTACCTCATTGGTAGATGAGGATGGTCCCTTTTGGCGGGGATTGACCACACGCACCCTTGCTTGTAGCCATGAGCGTTAACTAGCTAGGCTATGCCCTTGATGTCAATATTGATATTGCTTTTGTTAATGCAAAGTTTTTATATGGAAATTTGATGGCTCTTTCCTTGTCTCTTAGTTGTGAAAGGTGAGATATCATGTCGGGGAGCATGCCCCTCTGAGGTCACAAAGCTGCTGAAGCACTGATAGAATGAGGGATCCCATACAATGCATGAAGTGTATCCACCAATTTGGGCTACTCCATTAGGGTTTTGTCTTTTTTTTGGGGGGGGGGGGGATGGTAATCCTAAGGACTAGGGACTAACCAGAGGACTTTACGCGTGGAACAGTGCTACCTTGGGAAAAGAGAATAACAGGTGGCAATTTGTTAATTTATTTGTTTATATGTGGTTATTTATTTTATGGGGAGGGTGGTTTTAAAAATATCTGATTGGCGGGTTTGTCGGAGGGAGGGGCCCGCGCTTTTCCTGTAAAGACGGGAAAGCCATTGAATATGGGGATGGATCTACGAAGATATTTTGGCCCCGGGGGGGGGCAGGAGGGCCCGCAGCTTCTGGAAACGACCTCTCAACAATTCTCTCAATACAGGCGCGCGCACACGCAAACACAAAAGACACAGACAGAGAGAGAGAGAGCCTTCCATCGGTCGCCCTCAGACACACAGACACAGAGAGAGAGAGAGAGAGAGAGAGAGAGAGAGAGAGAGGCCCAGCCCCCCCCCCCCCCCTCTCTCGGATACCCTCGGCCCCCCCCCAACCATGGCTTCCCAGCCCGCCACCGGCCCTGGCCCCGGCTCCCCCGACGCCTCCAGCCCGCCCACATGCTACTACTCCACCCTCGGCCTCTCCCGTAACGCCTCCGTCAGCGCAATTCGAACCGCCTACCGCAAACTCGCCATGGTACTACCACCACCATCGCCGCTCTTTGTGAGATCACTGTTTTTTCCTTCTTTCTTGTCTCCCCCCTTTCCTTTATTCGCAATTCCATATGTGTGTATTTGGCATCCAATTTGTGCGCATTTTGGGCAAGATTGGGTTGTTTTGTGGCTGACCTGTGCTTCTCTCTTTGCAACGTCATATGTACATTGGCCTTCCATTGTTATGCAACTCAGGATAAGCCTTAAGTTTGTGTTTTTCACATTTGATCGCACTGCAATCACTCGGCCTCCATCACAGAAGAGGGGCGAAGAACCTCTGCTCTGAGATTGTAGCTGGCATGATTCCTATCAGAAACTGTTTGAAGTAGCTTATCGTGTTGTCAATCTTTGCAAGTCAAAGGTTGATCAGTTTGAATGCAATTCAGGAACAGCCGTGCCTTTTGTTTTTCACTCGATCGGACTGCAATCACCCGGTTTTCATCACAGAAGAGGGAAGAAGGACCTCTGCTCTGAGGTTGTAGCTGGCATGGTTACGACTGGAAATTGGTCAAAGTAGCTTATGTGTTGTCAATCGTTGCATCAAAGTAAGGTTGATTAGTTCGGAGTTAAATTGCAGTGCAATCACAAGGTATCCATCACCAGGAAGAGGAAAGACAGACCTCTAAGGAAATTCTTTTAGTGTGGCTTGCATCCACCGAACGAGTTGTGAATCTCTACCATCTAGGTGAAGCTCCATCAGTTACAGGCTCAAATCACACTGCAGTCGCACGGTGATCTTTGAGGGAAGAAAACTTGGCTCTCAGACCATAGTTGCAGGATATGTATTGGAAATTCTTGATTGTAGTTTTTATCCACTCCTGTGTGCTTTGAAATGATGCATCACCAGTCTGCAGTTTGAGTGCACTGGATCCCTCTGTATTTAAGGTGCAGGGTGCCTATCGATAACTTTTTAAAGCAGTTTTTTCTCCAGTTCATGCTTGCATCAAAGCAAAACCTCGGTCAGTCAGGATCTTGTTTGCACTGTGATCAAATAGTGTGCATAACACAGAAGAGGGAAGAAAACTCTGCTCTTAGATTGCTGCTGCACCAATATCATCCAGTGACTTTTTGAAGTCTTTGTTTTCCATTCCTTGTGTTGTCAATCTGTGCGTTGAATGTGAAGCTTCATCAGTTAGGATTTGCCTTTGTATTCATACTTTGCTATGGAATTAGCACATTTCATGGCTCACGATGAGCCAGCTGTCTTTCAGAAATGGCATCCTGACAAGTGCGCAAGCGAAGCACGCAAGGATGCTAACACAAGGTTCCAAGAAATTCAAGAAGCTTATGCAGGTGGGCCTTTTTTGGTGGATGCTGTTTGCACTTGTCTTTCTCTTTTGTTAGCTTTCCAATAAATTTTATTGCAGTGCTGTCTGATGATCGAAAGAAAGCGCTCTATGATCACGGGCTTTATGATCCTGATGATGATGATGAAGATATCGAGGTTCGGTTCAATTGTTCCTTTTTAGACCTAGCAGTATTACCCTGCTTGACCTTATTTTTTGTTCTAGGACACAGCTATTGTCAAGTTTGGACTATCACTGCTCGTTTGAACTCAATATTAATTGATATGGAATGTTGCAGGGGCTCAGTAGCTTCATAAGTGAAATGGCAGGAATGATGTCTGAGGTCCAAGCATCACAGGTACCATCAAGTGGCTGTCTTGAGGCGGGTCCAGGCATTTGGCTGTTGTGAGAAATCTGCTTTTGTTTTTTAAGTCCTGGTGATCTGTAAGCAGTAGCAGTAGATCCTACAACAACACAAATCAGTTTAAGGTGGTGGTCTGTGTAAGATTTGAAATTAGGTTTGTGTAATCTAGAGATGCATTAACAAGTCCTAGGTCTTAACAGTCTGAACATTCTGCCTTGTGGAGCTAGTTGTTTTGTTTTAGATCTGTGTGCCATTCTAGTTTCTTAGGCTAGAAGGGCCTCTGGCTTTTATATGAAGATCTCGTCAGCATGTGAACTGTGTTGGTTGATTGTAGATTTATGTGAATGTGGATTATGCGTGGGCACATTGGGATGTTGTCTCAAGCTTGCATATATGTGCATATATGCATCAGCATGGAATGCTGGATGTTTATGGGAAATAAAACTTGGATTGTCTGTATGTCAGTAAATGGTTTGGCATCCCTACAGGATGGAGGTAACGCTGGTGGCAGTAGCTTTGAGGATCTTCAGCAACTCTTTGTCAACATGTTTAGTGCAGACATAGCTGCTCTCAGTGAGCAAAATGCTCAATCAGCAGCATCTACAAACTTTCATAAGAAACGAGGCTGGACAAGCAATGGGTCCTTTTCCCTGTTTGATGATCTTGATTCTTGTGCAAGGAGTGACGGTTTTGGAACCTCTGGATCCCATTACTTTTTCAGCAACTCTTTTGAACATGACAATGAAGATTGTAGCACTAGTAAGAAAAAGAAGAGTTCATTGAAAGGGAATATGACCTCTGGCCTAGCAACTTAGGGCTGTCTGGCTTGTGTTTTCATTGCACACTTATTAATTTAGGATAGATTTGGGCATTGATTGGTCACAAAAGAGCAATATAGCTATTCATGTAGCTGAAAGTTGCTCTGCTGTATTAGCATTCATGGACAATTCCCGGTGTCCTTCTGTGCAAAACCTCAAGGGGAGCACTAGGAAGCAAGGGAAGTGTCCCTCTCCGAGACCAATGTGTATCTTTGTAACCCCTCACAGGGATCAAAGTTTCAGAATAGAAATCTCTCTGTATTTTTTTCGTGAAGATAATTGAATTAAGTAGGAAATATTTACACCAGACCATCAGGTCAGCACACTCTCTCTCTCTCCACACACACACACACACACACACACACACACACATATATATATATATATATATAATAGTGTCTTTCCCCAATATGAATAAAGTGTTTTGGAATCTTAATAGCATAAGATTGCATGGGGTATTGGGAAATGGAATCAATTTCACCTAAACAATAGCCCATATGTTGATTATGATTATGTATGTTAATTTACACAGCAACATTCCTAAACCAAAAGGGCATATTTCTAACTCAAAAGGGAATGTAAAACATGGATGAGGGGCTGGTTTCCATGTTCTTAGAACGTATTTGTATGTGTGGATCTACCAATATAATAAAATGCTTACGAAGATCCAAATGTAAAATACATGTGAGTAATTATTTTTTCAGCTTTTGAAGAAGCAAACTATTGTAAGAATGACTATATATATGATAGTGTCTTTCCCCAATATGAATAAAGTGTTTAGGAGTCTTAATAGCATAAGATTGTAGGGGGTATTGGGAAATGGAATCAATTTCACCTAAACAATAGTCCATATGTTGATTATGATTATGTATGTTAATTTACACAGCGACATTCCTAAACCAAAATGGCATATTTCTATCTCACAATTGAATGTAAAACATGGATGAGGGACTGGTTTCCATGTTCTTAGAATGGATTTGTATGTGTGGATCTACCAATATAATAAAATGCTTATGAAGATCCAAATGCAAAATACATGTGAGTAATTATTTTTTCAGCTTTTGAAGAAGCAAACCATTGTAAGAATGACTTGGGTCCTGACCCAACATTGACAGTAAAACATCGTACTATAAAAAACAAAGGCAAATTTTAATATCACAAGTTTCAAAAGTATAAAGCTATGGCAAATCCTTATTAGATCCCCATAGGTATCGTTTCACTATTTTTTGAAGAGGTGAGCATTCTCTTTAAAAAATGCACAATAGTTCTCACCAATTGACTTTGACAAGGCCTATGATTGCAATTCATTAGAGTGGTGTTCAAGTGGGTGGGTGGGCTTTGGACCTTGTTTGTGTTGGAAACTTTGTAGGCTCGTTTGAATGATGCTCAAGCCTAGGTGTCTACCAATGAAGTTATGAGCTAGGTGTAGATTGAAGCCGTTGCTTCTAGGGTTGCCTTCTAGCATCTCTTCCTATTTGACTTGGTCACAAAGCCTCACATAAGGAATCTAGGGAGAGGCTAATTATAGAAGAGATTGATCTAGGGCAAGGAGCTTAATGTCGAGATTCTAAGGGTGGAATTTGGGCAAGTCTTCACTCTAGAGGAGGATTCATAACAAGGGAGTGAGAAGGTGGAAAGGGATTAAATTGTGGTCAAGTTTGCTAGAAATGGCATTCAGGGTTCAACTTGAACAAGGAGGTGGCAAGTAGTCTAATGCCATCTAAGGATAGCTTTTTGACCCTTGTTAATAAACCCACCCATCCAAACACACAACGGCTCCCATGGGAGAGTCTCTATCATTGCATCAAATGAGGAAGGGTTTTTTGAGAGGAGGGGCAATGTTGTTTGTATGAAGGTTAAGAAGAGTGGAAGCACAAATGTAGCACATTGATGCCACACCCTCACATGCTTTTGTGGAGGATGATCTCTTGGCAACTATGCTTAGAATATTTTTGACTAAAATTTAGTGACACTCAAGTATATTCTTAGAGACTTTTACAAACTTCAAAATATTAAAACTTGTGCAAGGCTCAATTGTTTGACTCACATGAAGCTTACATGTAATATATGTAAGAATTTGTTATCATAACTTTAAATGGCTAAAAAGATGCATATGTTGTGCA
Source organism: Lygodium microphyllum (assembly GCF_053477565.2). Taxonomy (NCBI): domain Eukaryota; kingdom Viridiplantae; phylum Streptophyta; class Polypodiopsida; order Schizaeales; family Lygodiaceae; genus Lygodium; species Lygodium microphyllum. Next base: position 100,785,761 of record NC_141162.1, on the reverse strand, counting down.
AAACTAACACTCAACTGGGATGGGTTATATTTTGCTTTTTGATAGTGTCAACTCATTGGTTGTTTACCCTAGGAGACTAATTTGATGGATAGTCATGGAGGTTGTATATAATTTTGGCAACCATTGTAATAGTTATTTGGAACTTTTAGAACAATGGTGCACAAGTGCACATTATCATAGGCATGCCAAGTTCTTTTAAATTTCCAATCTAGTTTAACTAGTGAATTCTTGTAAAAATATGCAACTATTAGATATCTTATTAAGAATAAGCATTGCATTACAACCAATTTCATGTAGGGTGTGGAACAATATCAACTTATACATAGTTGGATAAGTGGGCATCATAGGGATCCCACAATCTTGAAAATAACATTTACTACTCCTTACATAAGAGTAACTATATGTGAGTTGTTGAAAAAAACGTGGATAGTTTCATTGCTTCTTAGGGGGAACATCAGGCAATTGGTACTACATTTGCTTTACTAATAGTTGTCAACTTGTGCATGTGTGATGCTCAATTAAAAGCCACACAAGCTAGCATAACACATTACATTTGGTTTGGTCTATTACCTGAGTTGGAGTTTCATGAGACAAACTAGTATAATTTTGACCGTGTATGTGATGAAGATGATAAAAGAACTATTTTTAGATCATACGTCATTTGGAAGCTCTTCTTTTTCTAGAAGAATGTATTATGTGGAAGGAAAATATTGAAACAATTGTAAGTCCGAAAATAATATTTTATAAGCCTACTACAATGAGATAGCTTGCCACTCTAGAGAAATTGCATAAGTACAATAGGTAACAAGCAATTATGTTGGAATTAGAAAGTTGAGTGTTTATAAAGTTAGGGCCATTCCTTTCACATGAAGAATAAGGTTTGATAGGCCAAGAGTCGATCAACACTTGTCATGTGAACAAGAAGAATCTATGCAAAAATTCTTATCTATACTCCCCATCACATTATAACATTTTTCTCAACGATAAGTGAGATTCCTTCTCGCTCTACATGCATACAAACCAAATTGGAAGTGGTGGTTTGTTATTATAACACAAGTCTAGTGTATCATATCAAAGGACAAATTTCAAAGCATGGCATGGCTTCTCTATATAAGAATGTCCAAAATACCAGGAGGAATCCTTGCATTAAGACTATAGCCACAAAATATACTAAAAAATGGAACTAAATATAATGTTCTCTCTAGAAAAAAACCACATTATATCTTCTAATTCTCATGTATGTTACTAACCCCAATCACACCATGAAACCCACTAACACGTAAGATGTCGGTGTAACGAGGTCCATAAATTACACTTAACTATGTGTTACACCTTTGAGATATTGCAACATTTATTGAGTCGTTTGGGTTGGCAAGCATTGAACCTTCATGGATGAGAGATTTAAGAGCCATCATCACTTTCTTAACATAACTAGGCATCTAAGCATGCCTTATGAACTACAATCTAGAGGACTAAGCAACTATATGTTGATTCAAACTGGGTGTGCAATAAGATATGCTTATTTGACACTTTAGCTCATTATTTTGACTATTGGGTAGCTTGAATGGATGGAGATGCTATATCCCTACAAATAAACAATCTTGTCATCTCTAGAGGAGGAAAACTATGGTGCACAAGCAACCACAAGAGCATTTCCTTTTTGTTATTATCAACATTCTTCCTTAAATGTAGGTTGCCTAACTAAGGGTAGTTTTCCAAATAAAAATCACCTTTTTATTTACCATTATAATACCATATGCACTAATGGGCGATGCTAACAAAGTAACCAATAAAGATGAAGACTCACATTTAGACTTCACTATAACAAACATGCAAAGCCATAAGAAATAGGTCCCCTATGATGAAAAGAGAAATATATTTCTTTGGCCATATGACAAGCTTTAGCTTGCTATATATTGTAGGTAAGTCAATGTAAAATTTAAAGGATTTCTTGATCTTGCAATTTGTCACCTTGTCCGATGCTTTGCTATTAGACAATGCTACCAAAGTCCTACATACAAGTTATAGTTGTACATAGAAGATCTAGTCCAGAGAATATCATTTTCAAAGAGGTGGATATGATCAAGGTTTTAGCCATGCTTAAGAATCTTAAATCCATTAGAACATTTTCAAGTTTTCCTTTAAGAATTTTGTATCCGTATAGAATTCAATATCTAATCAAAATTATCATCGATAATTTGCAATGCAATTATTAACTTCATTGACAAAATTCAAAAGATAGGAGTAGGAAGATATGTGATTTTAAGGATTAAATTTGCCATTTTTAGAGATACTATATGCATGAGAATGATGGTCCTTCTGGCTAGCTTCAAATTGGGCAAAATATTGATGCATTTATTGAGTGCGTTGAACCTTCAAAAAAGAATTTACATTTTAAAGGAAAGTTTTCTTAATAAGTAGTTAGCTTATTTTTCAAAGTGGATAAAAATAATCTATATGCTAGTTATGGATTGGTTATCACAAGCATGTGGAGAGAGAGAGAGAGAGAGAGAGAGAGAGAGAGAGAGAGAGAGAGAGAGAGAGAGAGAGAGAGAGAGAGAGAGAGAGAGAGAGAGAGAGAGAGAGAGAGAGAGAGAGAGAGAGAGAGAGAGAGAGAGAGAGAGAGAGAGAGAGAGAGAGAGAGAGAGAGGTCCTCTAAGACTCCTCAAAGGCGCATAGGAAAGAATGAAATAACTCAAGATTTTAGATAGAACCCATTTTAGGGTGCCATTGATATGAATAAAATGAACCACTAAGGTTGCAAGTGTACTAGACAAGTTAATGACTCCAAAGTCACCCACTGCCTAGGATTTTTGAACTCTTCTACGATGGATTTGCCACCTCAATAAACTACCTATTTGCACTCTTTTTCTAGCTACTTTCATTTGAGAGATATCTTCAAGTTGTGCTTTGAATTGTGCTAATGTGGGCTTATCTCTTATCTAAGTTTTGATTCCCTTCAAACATTTTTATTGCTTTAGTTCCTCAACTTTACCTTGTATGTCTCCCAACTCCAAGGTTGCTCTTTCACACACACACACACACACACACACACACACACACACTCTCTCTCTCTCTCTCTCTCTCTCTCTCTCTCTCTCTCTCTCTCTCTCTCTCTCTCTCTCTCTCTCTCTCTCTCTCTCTCTCTCTCTCTCTCTCTCTCTCTCTCTCTCTCTCTCTCTCTCTCTCTCTCTCTCTCTATGCATCGTAATTTCCCTAGCTCTAATAGAGGACCCCCAAGAAAAATGTTGTTGTAGATTAATTGTAAGGACCCAAAAACCACACACGAAGAGGGGCTTAGAGGGGGAGATTAATAAGGTTATTAAACCTTAATGAAAAGAAAAGAAAAGAAAAATAAACCAATTGGTTGTTGGAACAACAAATGCTGACATCTCCCCCTCAAACTTGGAGCCATCATCATCCTTAAAGGCATCCATGCAATGCTAACTCAAAGTCTAGAAATCCTATGGTAGAAATGAGCCTCAAAATCATCATTTAAAAATTTTATCCCGATGATCATTATGACATCTCCTCACTACGACAATCATTCATTACAATGTCTTAGACTAAGGCTATAAAGACTTAGCCAAAGGCTTAGACAAGGCTAGTTAGTGTTCCCATTCTCTGCATTCTAGTTGCCAAAAATTACACACACACACACACACACACACACACACACACACACACACACACACACACACACACACACACACACACACACACACACACACACACACACACACACACACACACACACACACACACACACACACACACACACACACACACACACACACACACACACACACACACACACACACACACACACACACACACACACACACACACACACACACACACACACACACACACGTGCACACGCACACGCGCAGGCGCACGCGCACACGTGCACGCATGCGCGCATGCACGCGCACGTGCGCGCGCACACGCACACACACACACACACACACACACACACACACACACACACACACACAGAGAGAGAGAGAGAGAGAGAGAGAGAGAGAGAGAGAGAGAGAGAGAGAGAGAGAGAGAGAGAGAGAGAGAGAAGAAGAAGAAGAAGAAGAAGAAGAAGAAGAAGAAGAAGAAGAAGAAGAAGAAGAAGAAGAAGAAGAAGAAGAAGAGAGAGAGGAAAAGAAGAAGAAGGGAGAGGAAGGGAGAAGAAGAGCAAGAGGAGATGATCATCACTGGTAACCATCACATAAGGAGCATCTCTCCGGTGGAAACTTTGTCCACCCTCTTGCCTTTAACATCCATGTAATAGCTCCTTCTTTCCTCTGCAAGATTTCCATCTCATAAGGAACCCTCTTAGTTGCTTGAGGCTTCCAACTAGGACCGGTGAAGCTCAGAAGCTAGCATACGAGGACTCCCTATTCGCGATGGCCCCAAAGAGACAATACTCTAGAGCAAGGAGCACTGGAGTTATGAGTGTGGTCGCAAAACGTGGATAACACACCATCGTATGCAACACCATCCCAGGTTCCTTTGTAGATTAAATTCATTCAATACAAAGATTAGGAATGTAAGTAAAAGATTTTTCAATATATGATGAAGAATATATAGCTTAACAAATATGCATAAAAATGAGAGTTCAATAAGAAAAGAATAAAGTAGGAACCATTAATTTAGATTTTCATTTTTGAAAGGTAGAATAAAATTGTACGACATTGTAATGCATGGAATAATTGCATATAAATAAAGTGCATCAAAATAAATCACTTTTTAATTAAAAAAGATAATTAAAAAATCCACAATAGATTAAGAATCAAGTAATTACATAAAGAAATATTTTTCTAGGAAATTACAAATTATGTAAATGCAAAAAATATTTTCTTGGTATTTATAAATCATCCAAACATAGAAAAATATTTTCTTGGGTTTATGAATCATGCAAATATAAATAAAGATTTTCTTGGAATTTATGAGTCATGTAAAGTGAAATAAGAAAATTAAAGTAGGTCATTGGATTTGTTGAATTGAAGTACCCTCTACCATAGAGAAAATTTCACTATCATTAATTAAGTCAAAAAATAATAAATTACATACGTAACCATGAGAGATTATTAAATAGTGCAAGTAGCTATTAGAACCTAGGATATTCGAATCAATGCACTTTGCCAACATGATAAAGTGAAGTACGAATCCTAGTTCATAATGCAATCAAAAAGCTGATATAATTCTCCTTCGAGAAAATAGAAGCTAAAATTCCTAGAGAAAATACTCACTTTGTTGACTTACATAGCTTCCAAAGTAAAAATCAAGATTCCAAGGTTCCAACTTGGTTTCCACAAATTAAGACAAATTTGAACTATTTTCCAATACATAGGAGTATAGAAAATTTGTTAAGAGTCATAATAAGGCCAATCAACCAACCTTCAATAAAGGTTAGGTCAAGGAAGATTGTGAGCAAAGACCAAAACAAGTTAGAAAAATTAGGACTAACCAAGGGAAGTTTTAACGAAGAAAGACTAATTAAAAGGGAACTTAGAAAATCCTAAGGGAACTAGGAGAAATCCAAAAAGGGGATAAGACCAAGTTGTAAAGAATTACCCCGAAGTTAAAAAGCTTAGTATGATTACCTCTCTATTTTGTATAGAAACATTTCTTGAAAAATAAATGCTCATGCTTGCAAAAGGTGCATACAAGTTTACTTGATGCACTTAGGAAATTTGACCGAATTGATCAAAACTCTAATGTACCAAATTTATAATAGGATAAAAGAAAAGCATTCTAGACCTTGCCCAAGGTGACTAGCTGTCAATCCCTTTACTAAGGGATAAGGGGAATTAGTTTTACTATCTCAAAGAGTTTGGACCTATCCTGAGATGGTGAGAGGTCACTTCATGTAGGGGGGACCCTTCGGCAGGAGGAGTTGAGGGTGACAGGGGGGTTCCGGTCAGTAAACTCTTAGGCTCCTAGGTGTCAAGATTGTGGGAGAGAAGGAAGGAGTCTCACTTGTAGCTTTCTTGCTTGCACAATGGGGGAATACACACAAAGGTGGAGGCTGAAAACAGTTTTGCTCTTCTTAGTTGTGTAAGCCAAAAAGAACTCTAGTACAAAGAAATAGAAGAACCCTAAATATGGGTCTCAAACCAAACTCAACTAACTAAGGTGACATACTAACTGAGCCACGAACTAGAGTAGATAAGGATAGCTGTCATGTAGCTATTATTCATGGGCGGTGTACCAACCGCATCTGCAACTAACACGTCGATGACATAAATGCACAACGGTCACCCTGGCATATCACGAGTGGAGCTCGATATCTCAACACTCCCCCTCGAGCTCAATCCCAATTCCTGCACACCAAGCAGGTCTCTGAACTTGCGCAGCTTCTCTGCGCCCAATGCCTTCGTGAATATGTCAGCTACCTGATCCTCTGTGCTGACATAAACTAGATCAATAAGACCTAGTAAAACCCTCTCCCGCACATAGTGATAATGCACCTCAATGTGCTTTGTTCTAGCATGATAGACTGGGTTATTTGCCAAGTGTATACTACTCATGTTGTCACAATAAATGACAACTGGCCCATCTGTAGGCTGATGCATATCATAAAGTAGCTTATGCAACCAAGCTACCTCACATGCAGCCATTGCTGCGCCCCTGTACTCAGCCTCTGTGCTGGATAAGGCAACTGTAGGCTGTTTCTTGCTGCTCCAAGTGACTGCAGCACTCCCAAAAGAGAACACATATCCACTGGTAGATCGTCTATCAGAAATGCTACCAGGCCAATCAGCATCAGTGTATCCATGTAACTGTATCTGAACCCCAGTCTCATAGAATAGTCCATACTGCAATGTGAACTTCACATACCTGAGTATGCGTCTAGCCGCATCCAAATGCGGTTTCCTTGGAGCCTGCATGAACTGACTTACCAATCTAACAGCATAGCTCAAATCTGGCCTGGTAATAGTCATATAAATCAAACTTCCTACTATGTGTCTGTACATAGTAGGGTCTTCCAGAAGCTCACCTGCATCTGTGCTCAGCTTCACATTCTGCTCCAAAGGAACTGAAATAGGCTTACAGCCTGTCATCCCATATTTGGACAGCATGTCCAATCCATACTGCCTCTACAAGAGCTGTATCCCACTTGGTGATCTAATCACCTCAATGCCCAAGAAATAACGCAGCTCTCCCAAATCCTTCATCTCAAACTTTTGCTTCAATAGCATTTTCACATGAAGGATATCTTCATCACTGTCACCTGTCATAATCAAATCATCAACATAAATGACAAGAAGCATAATACCTTTCTCTGTTTTTCTCACATAAAGTGAGAAATCTGCCTTGGAAATCTGAAAGCCAATAGTGACAAGATACTGTCCTATCTTGTCAGACCATGCTCTAGGTGCTTGCTTCAAGCCATACAATGCTTTCTTCAACCTGCAAACAGAACATCATGCACATAACCTGGTGGCTGCTCCATATATACCTCTTCTTGCAAATCACCATGCAAGAAGGCATTCTTTACATCCATTTGATGTAAAGACCATTCCTTTGATGCAGCCATAGCAATGACTGCTCTTACGGTTGCCATCCTTGCAACCGGACTGAATGTTTCTTCATAATCAATGCCATATGTTTGTGCATACCCCTTGACTACTAATCTTGCCTTGTATTTGTTCACAGAACCATCTGCATTGTGCTTTACCTTATAAACCCACTTACAGCCAATTGCATTCTTACCTTTAGGCAAAGGTACCAACTCCCATGTAGTATTTGCTTCCAAGGCATCCATTTCTTCATCCATGGCTTTCTCCCATTTTTCTTTTCCCATGGCTTGCTCAAAAGAAGTGGGTTCTGGTTCATGTATCACTTTGACCATATATGCATAGTGAATGGCTGTAAATCCATCATATTTCAGCCTATCCACAGGATACCTAGCTCTGGTAGACCTGCGCAAAGTAGGTTCACTCCCAGGTGCTCTCAAAACATCCCTAGTCTTCCTTACTCCAGGTGTAACAATAGAAGGAATACCCAACTCATCATCAATGCTCTGTTCTGAGCCACTGGATTCACCATCCACATAAGAGTGACCTGCATTCACATCAAACATGGGCTGATCAACCTTCTCTTTTCCTTTTCGTGATACCTGCATACCACTATCTGCATTGCTTTGAGAAGATTCTCCTGATCTCAATCTGCCTGTCCATGGCGAAGAATGTGAACCACTGCTAGAGGACGCTCCATGTCCACTAATATTTTGTGATTGCTGCTGTGAATTCTGTGCAGCATTACCATTTTGTGCATCTACATCATCAATCACATTTACTGGTTTATACCAGCTACTCATCTCATCAAAGACAACATCTCTGCTCACTGTAAACTTACGAGTAGAAGGATTATAGCATCTATACCCTTTCTGCTTGCAGAGAGTAACTAATAAAGATGCACTTCTCAGCTTTTGGATCCAACTTGGATCTCAACTCATCTGGCACATGTACATAGGCAATGCAACCAAAAATTTTCAAATGAGAAATATCTGGTTTCCTACCAGTATACCTCTCCTCTGGAGTCATCCCATGTATTGCTGCAGTGGGAGTCCTGTTCATTATATAGACTGCTGTAGCAACTGCTTCAGCCCAATAAAAATCTGGCAAGTCTTTTTCATTGAGCATGGCACGAGATACCTCTCCAATATGCCTGTTTTTCCTTTCTGCAATTCCATTTTGTTGTGGGGTATGACTATATGAATATTGCTGCTTAATGCCATGCTCCTGCAAGAACCTTGCAAACTCATTTGAGAGGTACTCTCCCCCTCCATCTGACCTTAGGCATTTTATTTGCAGACCTGTTTCTTTTTCAACCATAGCTTTAAGAGTTTTGAAATGCCCAAACACTTCACTTTTCTTCTTCATAAAATACACCCAAACTTTTCTGCTATAGTCATCAATAAAAGTGGCAAAATAATGACAGCCTCCAAGAGACGCAGCTTTAGTAGTCCACACATCAGAGTGGATTAATTCCAATGGCTTCTTACTCTCTTGAACATGTCTAGGAAATGTTTTCCTTGCTTGTTTTCCAAACTGACAGGCTTCACATACCTTATGCATTTCTGCAACCTTGAATTTAGGCAATCCTGCAACAATATTTTGGGGCTGCATTGATTTAAGTCGATGTACATTAACATGACCAATGCGTTTATGCCAGATATCAATATCTGCAACTACACCGGTCCCATGTGCAAACATTGCTGCACTCAATTCAGACATGTCTGCATCCAACGTAAACATTCTGCCTTTCTTCTTTCCTTTTGCTATCAAGTGACCTTTATTTTTTATATCCTCAACAAAGCATCCATGAGGATTAAATCTGACCTGCAAGCCCTGCTCAACCATTTGACCAACAGAAACTAGATTCTTGGTGATATTCGGGACATGAAATACATCGGACATGTATTTCTTTTTCCCATCCTGCATAGACAAAGGTATTTTTCCAATCTGCACAATAGGATGTGCAGTATCATCACCAGTCTCCACAAATCCTGGTTTTTCCATTTTCCTTGCATCCTCCATCCATTCTGCATGACCTGTCATGTGGTTTGATGCACCTGAGTCAACATACCATACATCATTGCTTTCTTCTGCACTTGTCACAGAATTGTTCATGTGCTGCACCATAAACAAATGCTCATTTCTATCATCACCCTGTCTACTAGAAGATGCATAATTCCCTTGTTGCAGTTTTCCATTCATGATGTCATTCTGCTTTTTATAGCAGTCTTTAGCCATATGACCCATTTTACCACAGTAGTAGCATTCAACATTACTGTTTGCATTTTGGCCTCTTTGCCATCCACCACGACCTCTTTGGCTCCCCCTGCCTCTAGAGTTACCACGTCCTCCTCCATAGGACTGGTTTTCTTGAGTTTGCTGCATATTCTGATTTCTACCACGGCCTCCAAATCGGCCTCCTCTACCTCTGCCTCTACCTCTTCCAGCATTTGAGTAGAAGACAGTTTCTTTTGAAGTTCCTCCTGAAGAAGATGCACCACCATTCCTTTGCTCCTCAGAAATTAGAAGAGCAATCAACTTCTCAAAATCAGGAAATCTTTCACGAACTGAAATGGATGTCCGAAACTGTGCATAATCCTTTCCTAGACCATTCAAGGTCACAAAAACTAAATCATCATCTTCCACTGGCGACCCAATGGAAGCAAGTGCATCTGCAATCTTCTTCACCTTCATGTGGTAGTCATTGATGCTCATACTTTCTCTTTGCACATTATGCAACTCTTGCTTGAGCTGCATTTTCCTGGCTTGCATATTTGTGCTATACATTTTTGACAAAGTATCCCATGCCTCCTTTGGCGTACTTGCATCCTGAATATGCACAATCATAGAGTCTGAAATACTGATAGACAGCCAGTACATAACTTTCCTGGCTCTCTCATGCCATGATTTGAATGCCTGCATTTGTTGTTGATTGGGAACATCAGGAAGAACTGGTTATTCTTCATTTCCTACAACAAATTCCCAATATCCTTTTCCCATAAGAAAATTCGTCATTCTAAAACTTCCATGCCTGGAAGTTGTTCTTGTCAAGCTTTTCAGTTACAATCTGTGAAAGAGAATCAGACGCCATTACAGAACACTGCAAAAAATTATGTCACTGCAAAAACTCAGCTTCACCCTCACAAGGGCAAATTTGCAAAACTGGAGAAAGTGGTATTTGACCACACAGTCACTTCCTAGTGACGATTTTGCATAAACAGGAACCAAGGATGATTCTGAAACTCCCAATGTCTCTGCGCACAAGCATACGATGCAATTTCTACAGTAACTTTTCACCGACCTGTAGAACAGTGGTCGCACAGCATAAAATAGGGTCTTTTACTGAGTGCGTGCAGAAAACTTCCGCCTCCAAAATAGGCCCTGAAATGGCCTCAAATAAAAAAAACAGGGTCGCCGAGGGCTAAAGCCCTTTTCCCGCAGCATATACTGCCCTCTTGCTTCACCGCGAAGGGCGTCTCAACCTGAGACAATGCACTCTTGCAATTTTCGGCTGTGCTACCTGCAGAGATCTGCTCCCAAAACAGAAAATGAAAGTAACACTGCTCCTCTTATCAGAACACCGCGAGCTTGGCTTGCTTTCTTGAGCTCCTTACCACGAACAAGGCTCTGATACCATGTCAAGATTGTGGGAGAGAAGGAAGGAGTCTCACTTGTAGCTTTCTTGCTTGCATAATGGGGGAATACACACAAAGGTGGAGGCTGAAAACAGTTTTGCTCTTCTTAGTTGTGTAAGCCAAAAAGAACTCTAGTACAAAGAAATAGAAGAACCCTAAATATGGGTCTCAAACCAAACTCAACTAACTAAGGTGGCATACTAACTGATCCACGAACTAGAGTAGATAAGGATAGCTGTCATGTAGCTATTATTCATGGGCGGTGTACCAACCGCATCTGCAACTAACACGTCGGTGACATAAATGCACAACGGTCACCCTGGCATATCACGAGTGGAGCTCGATATCTCAACACTAGGAACCACCCAAACCCTTGCATGACTCCAGATGGGGACTTATTGAGGGCCTTGGTACTAGTTAGGGATGGAAATCTTGGTAAAATAAATGCCTTTAGGTCGTTTTTGTGTATGGACGAAAGGTAAACACTTGTGTAAGTTTCTCTATTAAATAAAGATATTGTTTTCCAAAGGATCATTTTCAAATGTTTATGTGTTGTGACTTAAGTTACATGAATGAATATTGTGATTAAAATGAATTAATTAAGAAAGCTGGTTTTATGTGTACAACGTAAATATGTAGGTAAGTAGACAACTAAAACTACCCAACAACCAAGGAAAGTGGGAGGGCGTGATTCCTAACGAATCCACCCTAAGGCAATGTGGTCTCAGTATGCCAAGAGCTTCTTTATAATTCGATGCTTTATAGCATAAGGAATACTAACCACAAAGGATCAATTAGAAAATTGACTTCGTATTTTTTTTTGGGGAATGAAGTGAGTCTTTACCCTATAAACAGAGAGGTTGACCTACCCATACTCCCCCTCATTTTTGACTCTCTTTGAACCAATTGCGATATGAGTTGCCAGACTAGTCAAGGGGAGAAGGCCAAGACAAGTACAGTTGGAAAATTTATACCTGCAATTGGCAACAAGGAGGCACCAAGATGTTTCCATTGCAACGAACCTGACACTTCAAAAGACAATGCTTAAAGTTAGGCCAATCAATCTGCCAAGGATAGTTTCGTGGTCAGAATTGAGCAGTTTCAATCACAAAAGGAAAAGTTGTTGGAGTAACCTTCAAGGGAAGGGACAAAGGAATAGATGAAGGTGAAGATCCCACTTTAGAAGCGAACATGAAAAGAGCAACATCACATGTTGCTCTCAACAAGAAGGGCCAGTTTTCAGTGATCCAAACTCCCACAACCTATCAAGGTAAAGCCTTTAAGATTTTGATTAATTGTGGGAGCACCCACTCATTTATCTCACCGAAATGTGCAAACAGGATGGGAATAGACACTCTACTTACATCTAAATTGTTAGTAAAACTAGAAAATGGGAAAGAGGCAATTTTTGCTAAACAGACTAGAAGAGAGGAATTTAACTTAGTAGGCAACCTTTCTAGCATGGGGTTCAGAGTTATGAATCTAGGAGCTTACGAGTGTTTGCTAGGGATGGATTGACTAACCCCCAATGACACTTATATTCATTGCAGAAAAGTTCAAATCACGTTCCTAGATCAAAAAGGAGAGTTAGGGACCACTCAAGGAGAAGCCAAAAACCCTAGAATCCAACTGGCAAAAGCTTCTCGAATCATGGGGCTAAAAAAAGGATAATCTATCTACCTAATCAAACTTAATAAGACTAAGCAAGGAAAGGAAGCTAAAGAAGAACCATCCTAGTTAATGAAATATGCATATGTGTTCCCTGAAGAGTCGATAGAACTTCCTCCACCAAGAGAAGTTGATCATGAGATTAAGCTAACACCAAGAGTTGCTCCAATAGCAAAGTGACCCTATCATAGGTCCATTCTAGAAGCCATTGAGTTGAAAGAACAACTTAGACAACTCTTGGACCAAGGATACATCAGGCCAAGTAATTCACCATGGGGAGCCTCAGTGTTGTTTCAAAAGAAGAAGGGCGGAACCCTCCATTTCTACATGGACCAAGGATACATCAGGCCAAGTAATTCACCATGGGGAGCCTCAGTGTTGTTTCAAAAGAAGAAGGGCGGAACCCTCCATCTCTACATGGACTATTGTGGACTAACCGAGTGACGATCAAGAGAACAAGTATCCAATTCCAAGGATAGATGAATTACACATCTTCAAGGTGCAAAGATATTCTCAAAGATTGATCTAAGTTTAGGCTATTATCAGATAATGATCAAAGAAGAAGACATTCCAAAAATTGCATTTAACACAAGGCATGACCATTACAAATTCATTGTGCTGTCTTTTGGATTAACCAATGCACCTGCAACCTTTAATAGGCTAATGCGAGACATCTTTCGGCCGTATCTTGATGAATTTGTCCTTCTCTTCTTGGATGAGATCTTGATCTACTTAAAGAAGGATGAAGATCATGAACTGCAACTCTGAGTTGTCCTTTTTGAAACAATGAGGATACATAAGCTTTATGCCAAGAAGAAGAAATGTACCTTCTTCAAGAGGCAAATTGAGTATCTTGGATTTATAGTCTTTGATGAAGGGATTGTAGTAGATCCTGCCAAGGTTAAAGATGTACAGAATGGGTGCTCCTAACAATGGTTAAGGAGGTTTGGGCTTGACAGGATGGTACATGATTTTAATAAAAGACTATGACTTGATTGCCACACCCTTAATACTTAAGAAGTAGGTTGCTATTGTGTGGACTCCCATTGAATAGTCTAGTTTTGAGAATCTGAAACAAAGCTTGATCATAACCCCTATTTTGAAGCTATGCGACTTGAACCAATAATTTGAAGTTTTCACTAATGCAAGCTCTCTTGCATTAGGTTGTGTATTCATGCAAGATGTCCATCCAATAATCTATTCTTCTAGAAAGCTGAAGACTCATGAGAAGAATTACGCTACCCACAAACTGAAGCTACTTGTTGTAATTCATACTCTCAAATTATGGAGACACTATCTGCTTGGCAACAAGTTTACTTTACTCATTGACCATAAGAGTCTCAAATAAAATTTCACTTAGCCAAAACCAAACATGAGGTGATGGATTGAAGTCTTGTAGGAGTATGACTTTGAGATCAAGTACAGGAGGCTAGGTAAGGAGAATGCCATTGCAGATGATGGATTGAAGTCTTGTAGGAGTATGACTTTGAGATCAAGTACATGCTAGGTAAGGAGAATGCCATTGCAGATGCCCTAAACCACAAAGCATTTCTCAATGCCCTTATCTCAGAGGAACTATCCAAGGCAAGATCTCTAGCAACAACGTTGTCAATGCCGAGTAATCCAATCTTAGAAATGGCTAAGGAAGAAGTAGGTAAGGATCCAAAGTATCAACTGGTGATAAACAAGGTCCTATCCAAGGAGATAAATCCTAAGTTCAAGTTCAAGTAATTGAACTTCTTTACAGAAGGAGAACTTGTCTACTTCAAGACAAGACTGTGCATCCCCCAAGGAGTCAAGATATTAAGAAGAAGATACTTTGGGAAGCCCATGATTCCCCTTTTTCAGGGCATCCAAGCTATGTAGAGACTCTCAACGCTATAAAAAGAATCATTCATTGGAAAAAGATCAAAGGAGATATACTTAAATATGTCAACGAATGCCTGAGCTATCAATGGGTAAAGGTTGAGATGCCACGGAAACTCTAACCACTTGATATCCCACAAATGAAGTGGAAATTTATCAACATAGATTTTGTAGTTGGTTACCCTGTGTCCAAGGAGGATTCAATTCAATCATAGTGATTGTGTGTATGCTAACTAAGGTTGCTCACCCTATACCAATCAAAACCAACTATAGGCTTTAGATATTATAAGGATCTCTGTGAAAGAAATATTTAGGTTGCATGGATTACCTAAAAGGATTATCAACACTTGTGAATCTCTTTGTACTTCTCACTTCTAGAAGAGCTTATTTGAGGCCATTGGTACCCAACTTTGTTTCAATACTACCTATCATCCACAAAGATTCTCAAGTGTTAGGGACTCGATGCTTTCAAGTTACAACTTCCTAAACACTCAAACGTTCACGATGTATTTCATATTAGCCTACTAAAAGCTTATGCACCCAATCATGATCTTATTCTTGATGATCAACAACTTGCAATGCCAAGCCAAGGAGTCCTTTGTTGAGATATCGAGCTCCACTCGTGATACGCCAGGGTGACCGTTGTATATTTATGTCACCGACTTGTCAGTTGCAGACGCGGTTGGTACACCGCCCATGAATAATAGCTACATGATAGCTATCCTTATCTACTCTAGTTCGTGGCTCAGTTAGTATGCCACCTTAGTTAGTTGAGTTTGGTTTGAGACCCATATATAGGGTTCTTCTATTTCTTTGTACTAGAGTTCTTTTGGCTTACACAACTAAGAAGAGGAAAACTGTTTTCAGCCTCCACCCTTGTGTGTCTTCCCCCATTGTGCAAGCAAGAAAGCTTCAAGCGAGACTCCTTCCTTCTCTCCCACAATCTTGACATGGTATCAGAGCCTTGTTCGTGGTAAGGAGCTCAAGAAAGCAAGCCAAGCTCGCGGTGGTCTGGTAAGAGGAGCAGTGTTGCTTTCATTTCCAGTTTTGGGAGCAGATCTCTGCAGGTAGCACAACCGGAAATTGCAGGAGTGCATTGTCTCAGGTTGAGACGCCCTTCGCGGTGAAGCAAGAGGGCAGTATATGCTGCGGGAGAGGGCTTTAGCCCTTGGCGACCTTGTTTTTTTTATTTGAGGCCATTTCGGGGCCTGTTTTGCAGACGGAAGTTTTCTGCACGCACTCAAGAAAAGGCTCAGTTTTATGCTATGCGACCACTGTTCTACAGGTCGGTGAAAAGTTACTGTAGAAATTGCATCGTATGCTTGTGCGCAGAGACATTGGGAGTTTCAGAATCATCCTTGGTTCCTGTTTATGCAAAATCGTCACTAGGAAGTGACTGTGTGGTCAAATACCACTTTCGCCAGTTTTGCAGATTTGCCCTTGTGAGGGTGAAGCTGTGTTTTTTGCAGTGACAGAATTTCTTGCAGTATTCTGTAATGGCGTCTGATTCTCTTTCACAGATTGTCACTGAAAAGCTTGACAAGAACAACTTCCAGCCATGGAAGTTTAGAATGACGAATTTCCTTATGGGAAAAGGATATTGGGAATTTGTTGCAGGAAATGAAGAAGAACCAGTTCTTCCTGATGTTCCCAATCAACAACAAATGCAGGCATTTAAAACATGGCATGAGAGAGCCAGGAAAGTTATGTATTGGCTGTCTATCAGCATTTCAGACTCTATGATTGTGCATATTCAGGATGCAAGTACGCCAAAGGAGGCATGGGATACTTTGTCAAAAATGTATAGCACAAATACGCAAGCCAGGAAAATGCAGCTCAAGCAAGAGTTGCATAATGTGCAAAGAGAAAGTATGAGCATCAACGACTACCACATGAAGGTGAAGAAGATTGCAGATGCACTTGCTTCCATTGGGTCGCCAGTGGAAGATGATGATTTAGTTTCCGTGACCTTGAATGGTCTAGGAAAGGATTATGCACAGTTTCGGACATCCATTTCAGTTCGTGAAAGATTTCCTGATTTTGAGGAGTTGATTGCTCTTCTAATTTCTGAGGAACAGAGAAATGGTGGTGCATCTTCTTCAGGAGGAACTTCAAAAGAAGCTGTCTTCTACTCAAATGCTGGAAGAGGTAGAGGCAGAGGTAGAGGAGGCCGATTTGGAGGCCGTGGCAGAAATCAGAATATGCAGCAAACTCAAGAAAACCAGTCCTATGGAGGAGGACGTGGTAACTCTAGAGGCAGGGGGAGCCAAAGAGGTCGTGGTGGATGGCAAAGAGGCCAAAATGCAAACAGTAATGTTGAATGCTACTATTGTGGTAAAATGGGTCATATGGCTAAAGACTGCTATAAAAAGCAGAATGACATCATGAATGGAAAACTGCAACAAGGGAATTATGCATCTTCTAGTAGACAGGGTGATGACAGAAATGAGCATTTGTTCATGGTGCAGGACATGAACAATTCTATGACAAGTGCAGAAGAAAGCAATGATGTATGGTATGTTGACTCAGGTGCATCAAACCACATGACAGGTCATGCAGAATGGATGGAGGATGCAAGGAAAATGGAAAAACCAGGATTTGTGGAGACTGGTGATGATACTGCACATCCTATTGTGCAGATTGGAAAAATTCCCTTGTCTATGCAGGGTGGGAAAAAGAAATACCTGTCCGATGTATTTCATGTCCCGAATATTACCAAGAATCTAGTTTCAGTTGGTCAAATGGTTGAACAGGGCTTGCAGGTCAGATTTAATCCTCATGGATGCTTTGTTGAGGATATGAAAAATAAAGGTCGCTTGATAGCAAAAGGAAAGAAGAAGGGCAGAATGTTTACATTGGATGCAGACATGTCTGAATTGAGTGCAGCAATGTTTGCACATGGGACCGGTGTAGTTGCAGATATTGATATCTGTCATAAACGCATTGGTCATGTTAATGTACAGCGACTTAAATCAATGCAGGCCCAAAATATTGTTGCAGGATTGCCCAAATTCAAGGTTGCAGAAATGCATAAGGTATGTGAAGCCTGTCAGTTTGGAAAACAGGCAAGGAAACCATTTCCTAGACATGTTCAAGAGAGTGAGAAGCCATTGGAATTAATCCACTCTGATGTGTGGACTACTAAAGCTGCATCTCTTGGAGGCTGTCATTATTTTGTCAGTTTTATTGATGACTATAGCAGAAAAGTTTGGGTGTATTTTATGAAAAAGAAAAGTGAAGTTTTTGGGCATTTCAAAACTCTTAAAGCTATGGTTGAAAAAGAAACAGGCCTGCAAGTAAAATGCCTAAGGTCAGATGGAGGGGGAGAGTACCTCTCAAATGAGTTTGCAAGGTTCCTGCAGGAGCATGGCATAAAGCAGCAATATTCATGCAGTCATACCCCACAGCAAAATGGAATTGCAGAAAGAAAAAACAGGCATATTGGAGAGGTATCTCGTGCCATGCTTAATGAAAAAGACCTGCCAGATTTTTATTGGGCTGAAGCAGTTGCTACAGCAGTCTACATAATGAACAGGACTCCCACTGCAGCAATACATGGAATGACTCCAGAGGAGAGGTATACTGGTAGGAAACCAGATATTTCTCATTTGAAAATTTTTGGTTGCATTGCCTATGTACATGTGCCAGATGAGCTGAGATCCAAGTTGGATCCAAAAGCTGAGAAGTGCATCTTTATTGGTTACTCTCTGCAGCAAAAAGGGTATAGATGCTATAACCCCTCTACTCGTAAGTTTACAGTGAGCAGAGATGTTGTTTTTGATGAGATGAGTAGCTGGTATAAACCAGTAAATGTGATTGATGATGTAGATGCACAAAATGGTAATGCTGCACAGAATTCACAGCAGCAGTCACAAAATATTAGTGGACCTGGAGCGTCCTCTAGTAGTGGTTCACATTCTTCGCCATGGACAGGCAGATTGAGATCAGGAGAATCTTCTGAAGGCAACGCAAATAGTGGTATGCAGGTGTCACGAAAAGGAAAAGAGAAGGTTGATCAGCCCATGTTTGATGTGAATGCAGGTCACTCTTATGTGGATGGTGAATCCAGTGGCTCAGAACAGAGCATTGATGATGAGTTGGGTATTCCTTCTATTGTTACACCTGGAGTAAGGAAGACCAGGGATGTTTTGAGAGCACCTGGGAGTGAACCTACTTTGCGCAGGTCTACGAGAGCTAGGTATCCTGTGGATAGGCTGAAATATGATGGATTTACAGCCATTCACTATGCATATATGGTCAAAGTGATACAGGAACCAGAACCCACATCTTTTGAGCAAGCCATGGGAAAAGAAAAATGGGAGAAAGCCATGGATGAAGAAATGGATGCCTTGGAAGCAAATGCTACATGGGAGTTAGTACCTTTGCCTAAAGGTAAGAATGCAATTGGCTGTAAGTGGGTTTATAAGGTGAAGCACAATGCTGATGGTTCTGTGAACAGATACAAGGCAAGATTAGTAGTCAAGGGGTATGCACAAACATATGGCATTGACTATGAAGAAACATTTAGTCCGGTTGCAAGGATGGCAACCGTAAGAGCAGTCATTGCTATGGCTGCATCAAAGGGATGGTCTTTACATCAGATGGATGTAAAGAATGCCTTCTTGCATGGTGATTTGCAAGAAGAGGTCTATATGGAGCAGCCACCAGGTTATGTGCATGCTTTTCATCCTGAGTTTGTTTGCAGGTTGAAGAAAGCCTTGTATGGCTTGAAGCAAGTACCTAGAGCATGGTCTGACAAGATAGGACAGTATCTTGTCACTATTGGCTTTCAGATTTCCAAGGCAGATTTCTCACTTTATGTGAGAAAAACAGAGAAAGGTATTATGCTGCTTGTCATTTATGTTGATGATTTGATTATGACAGGTGACAGTGATGAAGATATCCTTCATGTGAAAATGCTATTGAAGCAGAAGTTTGAGATGAAGGATTTGGGAGAGTTGCGTTATTTCTTGGGCATTGAGGTGATTAGATCACCAAGTGGGATACAGCTCTTGTAGAGGCAGTATGGATTGGACATGCTGTCCAAATATGGGATGACAGGCTGTAAGCCTATTTCAGTTCCTTTGGAGCAAAATGTGAAGCTGAGCACAGATGCAGGTGAGCTTCTAGAAGACCCTACTATGTACAGACGCATAGTAGGAAGTTTGATTTATATGACTATTACCAGGCCAGATTTGAGCTATGCTGTTGGATTGGTAAGTCAGTTTATGCAGGCTCCAAGGAAACCACATTTGGATGCGGCTAGACGCATACTTAGGTATGTGAAGTCCACATTGCAGTATGGACTATTTTATGAGACTGGGGTTCAGATACAGTTGCATGGATACACTGATGCTGATTGGGCTGGTAGTATTTCTGATAGACGATCTACCAGTGGATATGTATTCTCTTTTGGGAGTGCTGCAGTCACTTGGAGCAGCAAGAAACAGCCTACAGTTGCCTTGTCGAGCACAGAGGCTGAGTACAGGGGTGCAGCAATGGCTGCATGTGAGGTAGCTTGGTTGCATAAGCTACTTTATGATATGCATCAGTCTACAGATGGGCCAGTTGTCATTTATTGTAACAACATGAGTAGTATACACTTGGCAAATAACCCAGTCTATCATGCTAGAACAAAGCACATTGAGGTGCATTATCACTATGTGCGAGAGAGGGTTTTACTAGGTCTTATTGATCTAGTTTATGTCAGCACAGAGGATCAGGTAGCTGACATATTCACGAAGGCATTGGGCGCAGAGAAGCTGCGCAAGTTCAGAGACCTGCTTGGTGTGCAGGAATTGGGATTGAGCTCGAGGGGGAGTGTTGAGATATCGAGCTCCACTCGTGATACGCCAGGGTGACCGTTGTATATTTATGTCACCGACTTGTCAGTTGCAGACGCGGTTGGTACACCGCCCATGAATAATAGCTACATGATAGCTATCCTTATCTACTCTAGTTCGTGGCTCAGTTAGTATGCCACCTTAGTTAGTTGAGTTTGGTTTGAGACCCATATATAGGGTTCTTCTATTTCTTTGTACTAGAGTTCTTTTGGCTTACACAACTAAGAAGAGGAAAACTGTTTTCAGCCTCCACCCTTGTGTGTCTTCCCCCATTGTGCAAGCAAGAAAGCTTCAAGCGAGACTCCTTCCTTCTCTCCCACAATCTTGACATCCTTGAGCTTCAAAAAGATAGAATACTTGATGTAAAAGAACGTACCCTCCAAAGTAGAACCATTAGGGAATATCGCATCAAGTGGAAAGATTATACTGAAGAGGATGCCACTTGGATGGACAAAGATACCCTATGTAAATATCCCCAGTTTGTTTCATAAATAAAGGACTAGAAGCCATTGAAATCTTGAAGGTGATTTGAAATCTTAGAAAGAGCTTTGTAAGATGTAATAAGCCATAGACTTGTGATAAGAACTACCTTGTGATGGCTATTTTATCTTGCCTCTATAATCATACATTGATTTAAACTTTCAGTGTTGTATATAGTTAGAGTAGCGTAGCAAGAGCATGAATGGGTCCTAGCCTACAAACTCTATGATCCCCACTTATCTAGAACCAATAACCCCTAAGTTCCCTTAAGATGAGGATATCTCGATTTCTCTAAGGGAAAAAGGATGTGGAGACCCAAAAACCATGCATGAAGAGGGGCTTAAAGGGGGGATTAATAAGGTGATTAAAACTTAGTGAAACAAAAAGAAAAGAATAATAAACCAACAAGTCGTCGGACGCCAATAGACACCATCATCTCCCTCGAACTCGCTACCGTCATTATCCTTGAAAGCATCCATGCAATGATAACTCAAAGTTTAGAATTCCTTTGGGCAAAAATGAGCCTCAAAATAGTCATTTAACCATCTCCTCCCAACGATCATTTATGAAGTCTCCTCATTGCAATAGTTGTTCATTACAATGCCTTAAACTAAGGTTATAAAGCCTTAGCCAAAGGCTTAGACAAGGCTAGTTAGTCTTCCCATTCTCTCACCAGTTTTGTAAAAAATTAAATTCGGAGAGAGAGAGAGAGAGAGAGAGAGAGAGAGAGAGAGAGAGAGAGAGAGAGAGAGAGAGAGAGAGAGAGAGAGAGAGAGGAGGAGGAGGAGGAGGAGGAGGAGGAAGGGAAAAGACGAGCAAGAGGAGATGATCATGGGATTGGCAACCATCACATAAGGAGCACCTCTCCAATGACCTATGAAAAATTTGTCCACCCTCTTGCCTCTATTATATGTGGAATGGCTCCTTCTTCTCTTTAAAAGATGTTCGTCTCACAAGGAATCCTCCTAGTTGCTCGAGGCTTCCAATCAATACTAACGAAGCTCGAAAGTTAGCGTATGAGTATTCCCTATTCGTGATGTCCCCCAAGATACAATACTCTAGAGTGGAGATATTCGTGATGTCCCCCAAGATACAATACTCTAGAGTGGAGAACATGAGAGTTACGAATATGGTTGCAAACGTGAATAACACATCATGCAACACCACCCCAGGTTCTTTCTCTTTCACAGATTAAATTCATTCAATACAAAAAGATTAGGAACATAAGTAAATGATTTTTCAATATTTGATGAAGAATTTATAGCTTAACAAATAGGCAAAAAATGAGAATTCAATAAGAAATGGATAAAGCAAGAACCATTTATTTAGGTAATGCATTGAAATAAAGTGCATCAAAATAAATCAAATTTTAACTTAGAAAGGATAATTAGAAAAATCTACAACAAATTAAGAACCAAGTAATTGCATAGAGGAATGCTTTTCTTGGCATTACAAATTATGTAAACATAAAGAAATATTTTTTTGGCATTTATAAATCATATAGACATGGATAAATATTTTCTTGGGATAATGAATCATGAAAATATAGAGAAATATTTTCTTGGCATTTATGAGTCATGTAAAGTGAATTAAGACAATTAAAGTAGGTCATTAAGTTTGTTGAATTGAACTACCCTCTTTAATAGAGAAAATTCCAAATTTAATAATTAAGTCAAAATTATTAAATTACATATGTAGTAATTAGAAATTATTAAATCATGTAAGTAGCTATTAGAACCTAGGATATTCGAATCAACCCACTTTACTAACATGACAAAGTGAAGTACAAGCCCTAGTTCATAATGCAATAAAAAAGATGATATACTTTTCCTTCGAGAAAATGCAAGCTAAAATTCCTGGAGGCAATACTTGCCTTATTGACTTATGTAGCTCCTAAAGTAAAAAACAAGATTCCAAGGTTCCAACTTAGTTTTCACAAATTAAGATAGATTTTAACTATTTTTCAATACATAAGAGTATAGAAAAATAGTCAAGGCTTGTAATAAAATCAATTGACTAACCTTCGACAAAGGTTTGGTTGAGGAAGATTGTGAGCAATGACCAAAATAAGTTAGAAAAATTAGTACCAAGGGAAGATCCAATGAAGAAAGACTAATTAGAAGGGAACTTAAAAAATCTAAAGGGAACTAGGAGAAAGGGATAAAACCAAGTTGAAAAGAATTGCTACTAAGTTAAAAACCTTACTCTAATTGCCTCTGTATTTTGTGTAGAAATATTGCTTGAAAAAGAAATGCTTATTCTTGCAAAAGGTGCATACAAGTTTACTTGATGCACTTAGGAAGTTTGACTGAATTGATCAAAACCCTAATGTACCAAATTTACAATAGGATAAAAGGAAAGCATGCTAGACCTCCCCCAAGGCTAGTTGGAGATCCCTTTACCAAGGGGGATTGGTTTTGCCACCTCGAAGAGTTTAGAGACTAGACCTTGATAGCAAGAGGTCACTTCATAAGGGAACCCTTGAGCAGGAGGAGTTGAGAGTGCCACAAGAGCTCGAGCTAGTAAACCCTTAGGCTCATAAGAACCATACAAACCCCTGGTGTGATTCATGATGGAATTATGGAGGGCCTTGATACTAGTTAGGGGCATAAATCTTGGTAAAATAAAGGCCTTTGGGTCATTCTTTTGTGGTGAACACTTGTATAAGTTTCTCCATTAAATAAAGAAGTTGTTTTCCAAAGGATTTTTCTCAAATGTTTGTGCATTGTGACTTGAGCTATGTGAATGAATACTATGATTAAAAGGAACTAATTAAGGAAGTTGGTTTTATGTGTACAATGTAAATGTGTTAGGTAAGTAACCAACTAAAACTACCCAATCGAGAGAAGCAGGAGGGTGTGATTCTTGATGCAAATCTACCTAAGCTAGGGTGGACTTGATAAGTTGAGAGTTTTTTTAATAAGTCAAAACTTTATAACATAGGGAAAATTGACCACATAGGATCAATTAGAACCTTGAATCTGTATCGTTTTAGGAGAATAGAGTGAGACTTAACCCTACGAGTAGAGGGATCAATGTACCCATACTCTCTCTCATTTCTAACTCTCCTTGAACTAAGTGCGATATGAGTCAGCTTCTATTCTAGCATTATGAATTGCTTGAAGATAGTTGAATTGGATAGGCGGCCTTAGTTGACTTGGAATTTAGGTCGATTCTCGTGGGAATAGCCAAGACCTTCCATTGCAAAGTGGACCCAAGAGAGTCTAGGTAGGAAACCTCATGTTATTTGAAAGAATACTGAGTGAGGTTGCCTAGAGAATCATCTCGATGAACCACTAAATTGTGCCACTGAGAATGTCCCAGATCGGGTACGTTACACTAATCATAAAATAAGAGAGGGAGACAAGTGTAAAGAATGAAGTAGCATGGGAAAAATAGGGGAAATATGAGAAAAGACCCAGCTACATGGGCAAGGGTATAAAGGGTATAAAGTGCTCAGTTAGGACATCAATTATTACTACATAATTAATTTTCTTCACCTTTCTCTCTGGCTTTCATGGCTTCCTTACTTCCTTTCTCTCTCTTCTCATCTTTCTCTTTCCTTTTTAGTATTTCTCTCTTATTCTCTCTTCTCTCTCTAGTCATCTCTCTTCTCCTCTCTCTCCCACCCCTCTTCATTATAGTGATTGTTAACCAGAGGAGCTTGTAATTGAGACATTCTGACCAAGTTCCCAAAATTATGGTTCAATATGGATGCACTAATATTGTACTTTATCCTAAGATCCAACTTCGTATGTTATCTTGAAGATTTTGGATTCTTCGTAATGTCTAAACATAGTAGTACTTTGCCTCTTTCCACCACTTTTGGGAAAGCCCTCTAATAAGTCCTATATTTTGTTTTTGAGGAAAAAAAAAATCGATTGGGGATGGAGGTGTAAAGAATGGAATAGCATGGAAAAAATAGGGGAAAATATGAGAAAATACCGGCTACATGAATAGGGGTATAAAATGTGTAAGGGGCTTAGTTAGGGCATCAGTTATTGCATAATCAAGTCTTTTTACCTTTCTCTTCACCTTTCATGGCTTCCTTTCTCTCTCTTCCTATATTTCTTTCTCCTCTCTGCAGTCTTCTCTCTCCTCTCCTCTCCCTCTCAAACCCTCTTCATTACAACAAGATGATGTAAGCCAATGGGCCTATTGACATAAAGTATTTTAGGAATATAGTCATAGGATATTCTATTGGCATCATTTAAGAAGCAAGGACAAAATGGAATCAATGCAAAAATTTAAAGTTGAAGGCATTATGGGAAACCAAAGAATTCCTTGAAATTTGAGGTAGAGCTTCAAAATGGAATTTAAATAAATGTGAAGAATCAGACAAAATTAATATTTTTTGTTTAAAAGTTCAATTGCTAATATGTCTATCAAGGCCCTTAGAGTTTGGTTTGTTAAAGTACATTCTTAGTCATTAGTTCAACAACGAAAATGGACATCTCTATGATTTAGTCTGTGTAGTTTGTACATTCGAATGTTGGAGGCATGTGTGTATAAAGGGATATCCTAGATATAAGACTCTATATATGTTCGTGTATGTGAGGATGCATGTTAATAAATTGGTGAATAACCTTCTATTACAAAGGTTTGTCTAGGTTCTATTGATAAATATTTTGTAATAAAAGCTACTGACATGGTAGACATTGTATACATATTTATATATAATACACCTTGTAAAGGACATGAAGATGTATGGATCCTAATAAACATGGTCCATGATTATGTCAAAAACTTGGATGCAACACACACACACACACACACACACACACACACACACACACACACACACACACACACACACACACACACACACACACACACACACACACACACACACACACACACACACACACACACACACACACACACACACACACACACACACACACACACACACACACACACACACACACACACACACACACACACACACACACACACACACACACACACACACACACACACACACACACACACACACACATATACATATATATACGAAATTTAGAAATAACAAAGGTGATAGGTGCATATGATCATCACGTCTCTATCTTGAATATTACATTCAACCAATAAGACTTTTGCAATTATTTTCATTGCATTAGATATAGTTATACCAAATTATAATGCACTTTCTTGGGAGACCAAAAACGAAGAACATGATGAAAGTGATAATGAATGAAGAAGAAAATGATTATAAAGATAATAAAATCATGCAACTTAAGCCAAACGATGAAAATAGAAAATTCAAATGAGCATAAGGATAGTGTCACATTAAGGACTTGCTAGACTTTCTTGATGTATCATAAGTTGTACCACTATCACATAGATTCCATTCCTCTTTTAAACCCAAGGGTCTCCTTACTTGGTAGGCTTCAAGAAAAGATGAGAAAGCCTTCAATATGGCACTAGATAAAGGGCCAATTTGCAAAAAACTTCACTAGTCAACATGGAGTTTTGTCCTATAGTTTTGAGGGTCAAGGGGCCTACTTATGTGGAAGGATTCTATTCATACATAATGTTTGCTCTTATGTTTACTAAGACTATCTCTAATTAAATGTTTAATTTTTTGATAAACCCATCCACTCCTCCTCAATTCCCTTGAGATGACACTACCCATTCAAGGGGATACATGAACAGAGGTTGGATAAGGAAAGAGGGAATGCAATGGTGAGAACAAGGGGGAGTGAAGTGATGGAGAGAAAATTTCTAGACAATGGGAGGAGGGGTAATATGAGAGAGAGAGAGAGAGAGAGAGAGAGAGAGAGAGAGAGAGAGAGAGAGAGAGAGAGAGAGAGAGAGAGAGAGAGAGAGAGAGAGAGAGAGAGAGAGAGAGAGAGAGAGAGAGAGAGAGAGAGAGAGAGAGAGAGAGAGAGAGCTTTGTATCTCTTCATTGAGAGACATAGGGGAGCAAGAAGATGGTTGATACAAATTCTAACCATTCTCTTATTAACAAGGGATTTGTGCCTAGTCGAGTACATGCTTAGAGATTCCATTGAAGTGATCCACATGCTACCACGATGTCTAAGGAGGTCTTCAAATTATATTCACACAAGATTCATTGATCTTATGGGACAAGCATTCTATTCATGGATATGAACTTGTGCAAGATACCCTTTGATGTTTCAGTTTAAACATTCTCCATAGATGGCTTGAAAATTGTCGCTCACAAAAGACTTGGAAAAAATAAAAATAGTTTTTTTATTTTTTAAAATAAATTTACTTCTTTTCAATGCATTTACTATACCCCTTTTATCTCAACAAAGAAAGTGGGAAATATATTCACATTAGGAAGAATAATACATACTTTTGTCATAATTGTTCATATCAAGTGAGAAGACCCTTGCACATTCAAGAGAGTCTTGAGATGGCAAGCTCAACATGTGCGAACATTGATGATGGACCACTTGGCTGGATGGGTCCGCATGTCCACACTTAGCACGTTGGTGGTCATTATGATACTCACATGGCCACTAACTTATCACTTATTATGTTTAGTTTGTTACACCTACCTACAGCTGGCAAATATATAGTGCCAATCGATTAGTGTAGTCTGTTATGCACTGTTTGATTTAGTAGGTCACTTTCCTTTATGTTGTATCTTATCTATACTTTGTGTACATTGTATAGTGTGCGGAAGAAGAAGGAAAAAATCAGCAAGAAAACCTTTTGGCCTCCATCTCTCTTCTTGTGTTCTTGAGTGAGCTTCCTCGTGTGTATACAGTGCGTGTTTGGCGTAGCAACTCAAGCAAGTCCCCCCACCACACAATTCTTGACAGAGAGGTATTTCTCATTTTTGAGACTCAATAATGGTGACCTATCCTAACACTTCTTCAAGTAAGATCAACTCATCAATTGCATTCACTGTGTAGAAATGTGCCTAGGACAATAATACATGAGAACATTTCCCAATACCTCAATTATTTATATTTTGCGAATCCTAAAATTGCCATTTTGTTGAAATCATGAGACACTTGGGCATCTCAAGTTTTATTTTTTGACATCAAGTCAATCTAGATTACTCAATGCTGTAGTAATCCTCAATTATATATTGTGGTCCCTTTCTCCACATAACATGTAGACACTTGTGGTTCCTTTCTCCACATAACATGTAGGCACTTGTGTCATCACACATTTGAAAGTGATATGCATATTGTTGTAGATTTGTTACATATCCTTCATAGTTCATTTGATGAAATATATGCATTTATAGTACTAAAAGAAAGTTCTAGATGCTAGCCATATTCACAATTGGAGTTCTAGATGCTAGCCATATTCACAATTGGGAGAGGAAGAATCAATATAGCCATGAACCAATATTTTGAAAGAAGTGTGCATCTATGTTATGAGTATGCATCACTACATAAAGTACACCCACCAAGAGTCTAAGTTCTAGAGTTTACATACTATTCAGTTGATTGTATTATTGCCCATATTTTGTGCTACATGCATCCAATCTGCAATTGCATTTTTATGCCAGATATCAATATCTGCAACTACACCGGTCCCATGTGCAAACATTGCTGCACTCAATTCAGGCATGTCTGCATCCAACGTAAACATTCTGCCCTTCTTCTTTCCTTTTGCTATCAAGCGACCTTTATTTTTCATATCCTCAACAAAGCATCCATGAGAATTAAATCTGACCTGCAAGCCCTGCTCAACCATTTGACCAACAGAAACCAGGTTCTTGGTGATATTTGGGACATGAAATACATCCGATAGGTATTTCTTTTTCCCATCCTGCATAGACAAAGGAATTTTTCCAATCTGCACAATAGGATGTGCAGTATCATCACCAGTCTCCACAAATCCTGGTTTTTTCATTTTTCTTGCATCCTGCATCCATTCTACATGACTTGTCATATGGTTTGATGCACCTGAGTCAACATACCACACATCGTTGCTTTCTTCTGCACTTGTCACAGAATTGGTCATGTGCTGCACCATAAACAAATGCTCATTTCTGTCATCACCCTGTCTACTAGAAGATACATAATTTCCTTGTTGTAATTTTCCATTCATGATGTCATTCTGCTTTTTATAGCAGTCTTTAGCCATATGACCCATTTTACCACAGTAGTAGCATTCAACATTGATGTTTGCATTTTGGCCTCTTTACCATCCACCATGACCTCTTTGGCTCCCCCTGCCTCTAGAGTTACCACGTCCTCCTCCATAGGACTGGTTTTCTTGAGTTTGCTGCATATTCTGATTTCTACCATGGCCTCCAGATCGGCCTCCTTTACCTCTGCCTTTACCTCTTCCAGCATTTGAGTAGAAGACAGCTTCTTTTGAAGTTCCTCCTGAAGAAGATGCACCACCATTTCTCTGCTCCTCAGAAATTAGAAGAGCAATCAGCTTCTCAAAATCGGGAAATCTTTCACGGACGGAAATGGATGTTCGGAACTGTGCATAATCCTTTCCTAGACCATTCAAGGTCACAGAAACTAAATCATCATCTTCCACTGGCGACCCAATGGAAGCAAGTGCATCTGAAATCTTCTTCACGTTCATATGGATTGTGCAACTCTTGCTTGAGCTGCATTTTCCTGGCTTGCGTATTTGTGCTATACATTTTTTACAAAGTATCCCATGCCTCATTTAGCGTACTTGCATCTTGAATATGCACAATCATAGAGTCTGAAATACTGATAGACAGCCAGTACATAACTTTTCGGGCTCTCTCATGCCATCCTTTAAATGCCTGCATTTGCTGTTGATTGGGAACATTAGGAAGTTCTTCTTTATTTCCTGCAACAAATTCCCAATATCCTTTTTCCATAAGGAAATTCATCATTCTAAACTTCCATGCTTGGAAGTTGTTCTTGTCAAGCTTTTCAGTGACAATCTGTGAAAGAGAATCAGACGCCATTATAGAACACTGCAAAAAATTCCGTCACTGCAAAAAACACAGCTTCAGCCTCACAAGGGCAAATCTGCAAAACTGACAAAAGTGGTGTTTGACCACACAGTCACTTCCTAGTGACGATTTTGCATCAATAGGCAACAAGGATGATTCTGTAATTCCCAATGTCTCTGCACACAGGCATACGATGCAATTTCTACGGTAAACTTTTCACATACCTGTAGAACAGTGGTCACACAGCATAAAACAGGGCCTTTTCCTGAGTGCGTGTGGGGAAAACTTCCGCCTCCAAAACAGGCCCCGAAATGGCCTCGAATCAAAAAAACAGGGCAATTGAGAGCTAAAACCTAATCCTGCAGCATATACAGCCCTCTTGCTACACCGCGAAGGGCGTCTCAATCTGAGACAATGCACTCTTGCACTTTTCGCCTGTGCTACCTGCAGAGACTTGCTCCCAAAACAGAAAAATGAAAGCAACACTGGTCCTCTTACCAGAACACCGTGAACTTGGTTTGCTTTCTTGAGCTCCTTACCACGAACAAGGCTCTGATACCATGTCAAGATTGTGGGAGAGAAGGAAGGAGTCTCACTTGTAGCTTTCTCACTTGCACAATGGGGGAATACACACAAAGGTGGAGGCTGAAAATAGTTTTCCTCTTCTTAGTTGTGTAAGCCAAAAGAACTCTAGTACAGAGAAATAGAAGAACCCTATATATGGGTCTCAAACCAAACTCAACTAACTAAGATGGCATACTAACTAAGCCACGAACTAGAGTAGATAAGGATAGCTTTCATCTTGACAATCAATAATAGTGTAAGGGAACCTATTAATCAAGTGTATGGTAGTAGTAATTACCGTAGCCCAAAAGTGTTTTGGTAAGCCTGTCTATCTAAGCACAAACTCTCTCCTGAATCATCGTGTTCATGCATTTAGCAATACCATTTTGGGGAGGGGTGTAAGGGACTACCAACTGATGCTTAATACCCCACTCATAACAAAACTACCCAAAATCTTTCGAGACATAATAACCCCTATTGTTTATCCTTAGGAATTTTAGCCTATATGCAAACTAGTTTTCAACAAGAGCAAGCCAATACCAAAAGATAGATAGAACATCCAATTTTTGCTTAATAGGGATACAAGCAAGGGATAGAGAGTACTAGACTTAGCACCACGTTGTGCAATAACAAGATTCCCACGGATAATCTTCCATGGGGAATCACCAAAAGAGACAAACTAACTTACATCATCCAAGGTTGGAGCAAAGATAAGGCTATTCTTGAGAGCTGGAACTTGATGTACATCATGAAGAGTGAATATGGTGCCTAAACCAAACTGTAGCTTGGACATCATCAATACCAACTATCTCCAATGCTAGGTCATTACTCAAATGGATAGATCTAATCATACTGTAGTAGGAGTGAAATCACTCTTTATGAGAGATCATATGAAAGGAAGCATCTAAATCTATCAACCAATATTGAGTATATCCTAACAAAGCATCAGTCTCAGCTATGAAGTATCTAAGGAAGAGGCTACCAATATGAGATCATCAGACACATCAGGCTACACCACATTAATCTTCTCAATGTTGATGCTAGATTTTCTAGGCACAATGCTGCAATCATTAATCTTGTCCTGCACTTCAACCTTTCTCTTTTCCTTATGCTTGTCTTTGCACATTTTATGGCACTATGGAAAAATATAACATGATCTCCTATAATAATGACAAGTAAGAGCATACTTATGACCATGGGATTTACTGTGAGGCTATCCACAAGACTTAAATTGAGACCTTTGAGAGTCTCTAACATAGCCATTTCCATCCTATCCAATAGCCTCTCATAGTCAATGCATGTGATGTATGGGAAGCATCTATATTCTTTTTGTTTATGTCATTTTTCAAGAGAGCACTCTCAAAATCCTGCAATTTTAGCCAGTCCTTTGAGGTATTAGCACATAGAACCACATGGAAAGTGTCCCATGACTCAAGTAGAGTACCAAGTAAAAATAAAAGATGCAAAGGATCCTTGAACTGAATCTCCTACAAAGCTAGATGGATGATGATGAAGTGAAACTCATTCAAATGTGCAGACATAGAAGTCCCTTCCTTCATGCAAAGGTCATCAACTATTTTAGCCAATACATTTGAGATGCAAGACTTCGTTTGTCATAAAGATTCTTAATTTGTGTCCAAAGCTCATATGTAATTTGATTGTTAGTCATTACAACATTGTATTGAACCTGTTTAGAGAGGGATAAAATAATTCTGGACTTGCATAGCTCATCTAGTTCAGCCCAATCATAGGCCCCAATTTTTTCGAGTTTGGCATCCTCATTTTTTAGTGGTCTAACCTACCATTTCTACACTAAAACTTGCCATATTCATGTCTTCTAATAGCTACATGCCATAATGAGAGCAAGAAAGTGCAAAAAAGGACAAAATAGGTTGCAATGTAATTTCTTGTCGGTTAGTCCCAAAACCAGTGCCAAATCAAGCAGAAGACAAGAGATGTTGCCAAAGTAATGAGATGTCCACAAACTGTGAGCAAAAGACTATCAAGAGGAGGTGACTACTCTCATAAATAGTGCAATAAACTGGAATTGTAACATGCTGAAAATAGAGTACAATAGTAAGAAATCAAATCCAAGTATGAGTTATCACATTGATAAAATGCAACTACAAGTGTTAGAAAAGAACTACAACTGCCAGTGAGTGAATATGCAACCAACACCAAGAATTGTCAAAGGTCGAGTGGTGGACTGAGATACATCTCATAGGTATAACCATGATACATATAATAGGTCTCATAGATAGCAAAAGAGATCTACCAAAGTCACAATTGATTGAGCAATGACAACAAAAGTACAATACATAGTTATATAGGATAATATTATGTGATAGAGATGGGTGCTAAAATTAAACTTAGATCAATCCACTAGGCATCAAGAACATACATATAGCATAAAGAGAGCATGTACATGTTATAATGAGTCCCATTATCTCATCTAATAAGCTCAAGCTCGACTACATAAATCAAATGCTTTGTAGTACATCCAAGTGCCAAATGTGGCTCAATACATAAAGCTGAATAGCTCCCACTAAAACAAAAGTTGAATGCCAAATGAGTAATATAGGCTCAATACACTAAGTACATGACATCCATGCATCCAAGGGACATGAAGCATAAGCCAGAAGCGTAAAGCTCGATATATTCTTCAAGTTTGTAATGGCAAATATGGAAGCAACTGAAGGATAAAACCAAGGTTCTGTAAGAGATGGGGAATACGGGGGGAATATGGGAATAAAATAGAGGAAATACATGTTACACTAGCGGGGGTATATAAGATGTAAGGGACTTGACATTTGGACCATCATATTATAATAATAAGTCTCCTTCATCTTCTCTCCCTCTCCCCAGCTTTCATGGCTTCCTTCCTTTCTTTTTTGTTTTTCTCTCTCTTCTTCTAGTATTTCTCTCTCCTCATCACTCTCTTTCTCTCTCTTGTGCTTCTCTTCTTCTCTCTTGTGCAATCTTCTCTCTCCTCTTTTTCTCTCCCTAGTCCTCTCCTTGACAATTGGTATTAGAGCCATAGGTTCTTGATCCAATTGACCAACATTCCATTCAATTATCCTTTTTCAGTCACATAGATTTAAGAGCCACATGTACATAGGTATAGACATGACATAGAGTAGCAATGTAGTTATCAAGGAATATTGGACCACAAAGATTGCATGTCTGGAGCATTAATGGAGTCCTGGACCAAGTTTGAGGTTGGAAGACCAAATTTAGCAGCTCATGGGTCATTTTTGGCCAATTTTGAAGGTATTTTCCTAAAAGACAGTGGCAAATGGAGTAGAAGAGGGTAAAGTCCTGGTTACTTTTCAGAAAGAGTCTTCTCTCACTTCATTCTCAAGATTCAACCAAGCTTCCATGGAGAAAAACTAGTTCAGATCTTTTCCCTCCCATCTCCATTGATCAAAAGGCTTCTACCAGAGCTTCCCAAGAACTTTGAGATTCATTTAAAGTAGTCATTTGGTCATTTTCACTTTGCCTTGGCTCTTGATCTTCCAGATCTGGTCCTGCCACTTCATCATCAACAGAAGAAGAAGAAGGAGAACACAAGGAGGAAAGTAAAAGAACACAAAGAGGAAGGAAGAAAACAACAAGACAATGAAAAGGCACAATAGTTTTTTCTCTCATATGATCCATCTCTTTCCTACTTAATTTGTAGCTTGAAAAAGGCACAAGGAAGAAAGAGGAAAAGTTCTGCGTGTGTGCTTTAGATGGGCGCTCTTTCAAAGAATCTACAGGTGGATCTCTTTCAAACACTCTTGTTGCTCTAGCAAGGCTGGGCTCTGCAAGGAATGACCACTCATGCCTCAATGTAGCCATGACTGGACCGTAGGCAGCGATCCACTGGCTGACTTTTACACGAAAAAGCTATTAAATGCGGGTGTGCACTTCCTTTCTTTCCGAATTGCTAATGGCACCACCGAAACAATTATAGTTCTTGATTTCACAGGACTGAATCAGGATGGAATCTTGAATCCTCTAGGATCTTGAACCGATTTGTGAGACTTCTTGCGAAGCTCACTGAGGGAAGGGAGATTTCACATGACAGAATCCTAAATCTTACAGGAATGAATATTTCACAAGACCAAATTAGGACATAATCCTAAATCCTTCACATTTTCACTCACCACAGCATTCAGCGTCTTGCCTTGCATTGCATTGATGACAAGAAAATGTGCTCACTCCATTTGTGTTCCACGTGGCTTAGCCCTAATCAGTAGTAGGGCCCAGCCGACATCATGGAAAACCTCATAAGGATTTGTACCCACATTAACCTCCCTTAGCAAGGGATACAGAGAGTCCTCCAGTTCCATAACTACACCTTCAAGAGTTGTTCTTGATCGATTAGAACCAAGAAGACTAAGAGCTACTAGTTGATCTGTTCCAAAAAAAATTCACTAGAAGCAATCTTGAATAGCAAGTGGTTTGAAATTGCCCTACCAATACTAGATATTGCAATTCGCAAAAGAAGGGTGAACAGGCTATTTTCATGATTTCCCCAAATACCGAATTCTTGGTGGTGATCATCACCTGAAAAATTATAAAGCAGTTGTGAGTAAAGTGGCCAATTAGCTGATCCAGACCGTGGTTGCTATGGTGTATGCCTTTGTTTTTTTATTAAGGATTTGTGGACATTAGTTCAGAGAGCATTAAGACATCATTAAGGGAGACATCAATGCTTCCAATTATGCTTGGCCAGAAGTGGATTCATTAGGAAGAAGGTTGCAGTTTTTGGTATCTAGCAATGGTTTAAATTTCCAAACACTTCATAGGGCCACATTGGAGAACACAATCTACGGAGATGTCATTGTCATAGTCTCTGATAAGCCAA
This sequence comes from Lygodium microphyllum, assembly GCF_053477565.2. Lineage (NCBI taxonomy): Eukaryota > Viridiplantae > Streptophyta > Polypodiopsida > Schizaeales > Lygodiaceae > Lygodium > Lygodium microphyllum. Next base: position 100,750,455 of record NC_141162.1, on the reverse strand, counting down.
CTTGTAAACCCTATGATTACACAAGAAGCAATAACATTCCAATGTGCCAGCATAATACATGATGTTGTAAGCTTGTAAAGTTTGGTGATTGAGGGTCCAATGCATGAATGTTCTTCTAGTTGGTAAAACCTTTGAGTTTCTGGATGGGGTCTCCACCAGGCCCAAGTTCCACATCACATGCAGGTGCAAGCCTTCAAAGTGTTGTTGATTTTTTTTGAATCAGCCACCTAATGCTGCTATCTGCAAATTCATTAAAAGAAGGAAAGATGTATTGGAAAACATTGAAACATTGCTCTGATGTTGTTGCCACATTATACTGAAGACTATTAGCAACCAATGTTGGTTTGTTAGACATGAATCACACAACCAATGTTGAAGCTTGGAATTTCAGAGACTGAAACGATGAGGACTTGGAATTGGAAGCACAGATGCTTGGGAATGTCTTTGTGTTGCTGATCTATGCCAATAGGAGATGAGTGCCCATTCAATGGAGCAATGGTCACTATGGATATGCTAGTTGTAGTAATGGTATTCCAACTTTGGGAATCTACAAAGCTGAACTTCAATAAGAGAAATGGCATACTGTTGAGAACTGGGCAGAGTGATTAAGTTTAGTTTCCTTAAACAGGTTATGAAGGATTGAACTTTGAGTTTCTAGTGTGGCTTATCATCATATCGCTTGATTCATCATTCAAAATTGAGACATCTGTAGGAAGGCCAGTTGTGTTTGTGTTTATTACATGCTAAGATGAGCATGGCATATCATTTATAAATCCTATCTACATGAGTTGACAAAGGTCTTAGTGTGGCTGATGAAAACCATTTGAGACAACATTTTCTCCACTGTATGTACTTCCTTTTGGGATAGGAAAAATAAGAAAAAAATTAGTTTTTGCACTTCAAAAATTAGGAAAATTTGCATTTTATGTTTGTGAATGTATAACAAGGTTGGAGCATGAGGATCAAGCCTCAATCAAGCCTTGTTTCTATGTTAGAGTATGTTTTTATCGATTTTTACATGAAAATTTACATAAAAATGAGTGTCACACCTCCAATGAAAGCCAAACCTAAACAGTAGGAGGAAATAGGGTTTGTGAAAGTGGTTATTTCTAAAAATGATTCACATTCTAATCTATTTGTCTATGCATAACATACAGGACGAACTAACATTTGAGTTAAGGAGATTAGTAACATGAAGAATTTCGATGCTAGTCTCTATCAATGCCGCATGTACAATTAGAAATCATTGAAGGGTTGTTTTTGCACTTCACCTAGCTGGTTTCTAATGACAAAATGCTTGAGCACAATGGTCATCCACACTTCCATTGAGCATAACATGGTATCAAACCTGGATGTATTGCACTTGTTTTCCAAACATTGACCTATGTGGAGTGTGTGAGGAGACCTGAGCTATAGGGTAGATGAATGGTTTCTTGGGGCAAGCTTGTAAAGGAAAGATCAAATCTCTTGGATCGCTCAAAATATATAAGAGTGGAGATTATTCGTATGTTCTTTATGTTAGAGCAACGCAACGAGGAGCCAATCCTCTCGATGTAGGAGAGTTTTAGTGGGGCCGTGGCATTCAGCTGAGGGGTTGCCTCCTATGTTTGTGTTACATGGTATATTATACCAAGATGTATGGGATCTCCCTCTAAGGAGTAGGGAAGGGCAACTGTTGGAGTACATTCCACTACAAATGCAATATCTACATTAGCAATTATAGGGCAATGTGTTATGTAGATGCTCTTAGCTGTGAGGCCGTGTGGGTTTATCTTGTGAGTGTTAGAGAGGCCCAGCTAGTGCCTATAGCCAGTATCGGGCCCGTTCTAGGTCCTGACATTACGAGAGGTCAAAAGGGTAAAGAAGTTAATAAAGCCAATGCAAAACCTATCGAGGGAAACCCCAAGTAAGATGATAAGGGGATGCAAGTCCTTAATCCCAATATGGAAGGCGAACCTCTCAAGATCGTAGATGGTAAAGCCAACCCCAAGAAGGGTAAGGAGTTGCCAAAGAAGAAGGCAAAAGCCAAGAAAGAAGCACTAAAGCCGATTCGAAGACCAAAGGAGAGAATGGTCTAGCAAAAAAAGTGAGCTCTTGCTAGCTATCATGTATTCGATTTAGTGAGTTCTCTTTGCAAAGTTAAGCTAGATGTAAATCTTCTATAGTTGATTAAATTGTCTCCAGGAGTGCGCAAGGAATTTAAGAAGATTCTACGCACTAGATATATCGTTGAGCCCTTGAGAATAGCACGAGTAGGAGATGATTGGTTTGAGCATGCTGAAAAGCATTGTCCGAGGGTAGCAGCATATGTTGATGGAATATTAGTGGACCATGCTATTGTGGACATAGGATTCTCTGTCAACATTATGAGTTTGGAATTGATGGAGAGACTAGGATTAGAAATAAAAAAAGATGCCTCCATGATCCTTCGAATGGTTGATGACAATTTAAGACAACCTGAAGGTTGTATTACTAAAGTCCACATGATTGTTGCCAATGTAGAATGCATTCTGGACTTTAGGGTCATTAGGTTTGCAGGGCAACCTAGCTATCAAATATTGCTAGGGAGGCCATGGATCTTACAAGTAGACTGTCAGGTTGATATACCCCCGCTGGTGGGCGATTGATATTTGGTTGATGTGCTAGACATGTAGTAGTAGATGCCTATCTTGAATCTCCTCAGAGTGAGAGAGTTCCTTTATCTCCGTCAGAGTTTGATATGCTAGATGCTCTATCTGCTAGTGAGATGTCATCAAGTGACAAATTCAATGAGGGGTCCACTACTACAAAGGATATCTATCAAGTGACTTTGAATGAGCCAATAGAGGCTCATGAGAGGATAAGGGATGTGGATGTAATTGAGCTTGACCTTGGTACGATGAATGATTCACAGCCAATCAAATTAGGGTCCATGCTCAATTTGGAAGAAAGGAAGGACTATGTGTCCTTGATTCAAGAATTCCCCAATATCTTTACTTGGAGTTATGATGAGCTGAGAGGCATTCCTCTATAAGAAGCTGGGAATAAGGATTTAGTGTAAATAACATTGATATTATGCCATGTCACACTGACATTGGTATAAAAGGTCATTTCCTCTCCTAATTGAATTTTTTCAATTTTTAGGTGTGAATCTATTTGATACATTTTAATTACATGCAATTATCCTTATTTTCAAAATTCATAATCTAAATTAGCATTTTATATTTCATTCCAATGTTACTTACTAGTTGAATTTCAACTTGTTTAATTGCTAAAGTATAGAATTTTTAATAAAAATTCAAAAGAACTTTTGTTATGTGCCTATGAAAAAGAACATGGAATTATGTTGCGAGAGATAGCATGTTGTCCATGCTCACACCTCCATTTGTAGCTGTCGCATTCCCTGCCCCAAAATGTTGTCTCTTCGAGGCCATCACAAATAGGGAGCTCTTACACACTAGCTTTCGAGCTACATCAATCTTGAAGGGTATGATTAGGAGCCTAAAATCAAGACAGATACCTTATAGAGATGAAAGAATTTGTTCACGGATGCTATAAGTGAGAGGGTAGAGAGAGTTTCTACGGCATGTAAAAGGGGATCTCTATGCGATAGCATTGGTGGCTGATAATCTTGACTCTTTTTCCTTTGCAACTCTCCTCTTCCCTTCCTTTACTACTCCGCCCTCTTCTTCTTCTCTTCACCCCTTCTCTTCTTCTCTATCTCTCCTTCTTCTTCTCCCTACTTCTACTCCTCTACTCTCTTCTTATCTCTTCTTCTTCTCCCTACTTCTCTAATAACCGAGAAATATGTGCAAATAGAGGCATCAAAATGTGCTCAACATGGAAACATTTTTTGTAAACTGACTCATTGCAATTATACCCCTTAGTAAAAAAATCAAATATGAATCAATGTAAAATGTGTAGTCCAAAAGGCTCACATTATAAAATATTGTCCTAGGAAAAGGGATGGTCAAACACTTTTCTCTCATGCTAGAAATGAAGGGTCTCTAAGACCTTAGTCCATTTATGCAACTTGATTTTATAATCCAAGAAAGGAAAAGGGGGTGGTTGCAATTGTGGGATTTGAGGAGGTGGGAGGTTAAGGTGGTTAGACCCTCTCCCTTCCTTTATCTTCTCCTTTCACAGTTCATTTCTCTCTCTCCCTCATTTTGCATAACTCTCATTTCTTGTTAATCCCAACTTGATAACAAAAGAAAAAGAAGTAAAATATGGAAGAAATGGAAGAAGCAGGATGGAGAGCAAGCAAAGGTGCAAGAGCGACATCTAAAATCAAGTTAAAAGCAAAAGTGCATGTTTAAGTGAAAGGCGTCGAATCTTTTGTAAAAGAGCGCCAGGCTCCCTCCTGTGCAAATTGTAAAAGGGTAGATGGGCATAGGCTGTTAAAGAAATAGGCCAAGTAGAAGGGAATGGAAAAGAGGACCTTGCCACAATGGTTGATCATGTAAAAAAGGGGATGGGTGCCCATGGGATTTTAGGGCATGTATATAAAGTTCAAAAAGTGAATGAGAGCTCATTCTTTGGTGTGTGGCAACAAGAGACTCTTCTTCTTCTCTTCTTCTCTTCTCTTTGCTTGCTTGTGTGTTCTTGAGAGAGGGAGTGTGAGGGAGTGAGAGTGTGGGATGAGGGATCAAGGAGGTGAAGCTCTCCACCATCTCCTCTCTTCTTCTTCTTCTCTTCTCTTCTCTTGTCTCGCGCGCAACTATGGAGGATGGAGCTTAGAGGTGGAGGCTTGAGGATGCTTGAGCTTGCATCAAGAATTATGGAGCTACTAGTGTGCTTGAGGGAGGACGCAACTCATTCAAGCATCGAGGTAAGCTCATTACACCCCGATAGGATCGAAGTTGTGTTGGCTAGGTGAGAGATAGCCATAGGTGCGCACTTGAAATGCTTGAACGAATAAGCAGTCCGTGGGTCTTGGCGGTTGAGTGTGAGCTTGCCATTACATTTTGGACGAGATACAGGAAGTCAAGCATGAGTACTTGTGCACTTCAAATTGAGCATCGAAGTAAGGGTTCCATCCCCGAACTGGAGCTAGAGCAGCTTGAGATAGGTAGGAAGTTTTGGGTTTTTGATCTACACAACAAGTAAGTGTTTTGGTTATTTTGATGGTTTGACGATTAGGAGAGTAGGAATCATTTCAGTACTTTGCTTTTGATTCTTGTTGCATTTAGAGTAGGTTAGAATTAAGAAAGCAGATTGGAATAGCATAGAGTTTGCTGCTATAAAATAGGCCCAAACAGGGCACAAATCAAGAAAAATAGGAAAAAGAGTGCTCAACGGGATTAAGGTTGACAAGTGAGTGATTAGGAGTGGCAAGACCTTTGCCGAGAAGGGGTATTTGAAACCTTGGTTAACAGAGAGAGAGAGACAGAGAGACAGAGATAGAGACAGAGATAGAGAGAGAGAGAAAGAGAGAGCTCCATTGTGTGGATTCACTTTGATCTTGCCACCGTCAAAAAGTTTGTTGCCCGCTACAGGTATATCCAAACCTTCTCCTTAATCCATAGATAGGATCTGGAAGTGCTTGAAAAGTATGAAGTCTTGAATCTCTCGACACGTCGAATTTTTTGCCATTTCGGCAAGAAACACGCTGCACTTGGCCCATCCAAGTGGCTTGATACTTGGCCGAATCCCAGAATCGTCCCTCGGCTACTCGTCTTTTTCCATTTGGCCCATCCGCGCCAACCTCGCACATTCAAACATGCAGCCACTCGACCCTCGGCCATTCGGCCCTCAACTTGCCCAGTTCTGTTCGACTTGGCCCTTGAAAATTTGGCCCGTCCAAACTCCATATTTGGCCTTAGTTCACTTGTGCCATGTGTCATTCAAATGTCCCAATTCGGCCCGATTTCACTCAGCCCTCGACCATTTGACCCATCCGAATCATACACTCGGCCCCTATAATTCAGACCTATTGGGTCAAATTTGATTTTTCACAAAATTCTTAAATTTTGGACCAGACCCACCTAGACACCAGCCGTACAAACCTCCAAAGGTCATATAAACACTTGAAATACCTTTCTGGCGCAAGGAATAGAAGAATCAGTGAGACATAAACGTAGAGACGACGCTAGTCGACTATCTAGCGATTCGGTCCATTAGCGGCATCAAGCAGAGTCATAGACCCCCAATCGAATCTTGACTCAGCGGAAGGCGCAACAAAAACCCTATAACTTGGTAAGGACAACTAGAAACTGAACATACAAACCTATCAGGAAAACCCATAAACAAGAGTGCAAGAGCCGCTTAGACACTTTGTTTTCTCACTCACTTTGTTTTCTAGAACTTGAAACACACTCAAGAAAAGCTAAAAGCCTAATCGTGCACAGTGCACGGAAAAGAGTACATACACATACACAGAGTGAGAGTAAGTTGAGGACTATTCGTAATTAACAAGAAACTCACTCACACATAAAAACTTGAAGGAAGCCAACAGTAAGAGAAGATCTCAAGACATAGACGAGTGATCAAATCCCCAAGTGTAGGACCAAGCAAAGAACTCAATGAAAAAGTTAGACACAGCAAGGACTGACACTAGCAAGGAGGTGGATTTACCTGACCTTGTCAACCTAATCGACAACTTGGTAAAATAGGAAATCTTAGACATAGAAGAGGGCAGCTCAGACTGTAGAAGCAACAAAGGACTTGACCTAACAGACCTTCCTGAGGCTATCCAACTATTAGTGAGCAAATACAATAAACCATAGAACCATGATAGACCTACAAAGGACATCATAGTGGACCTCGAGGAGGAGGGGAAGCTAGCACACAAAGCTCTGCAAGGCATAGTTGCATACAACCAAGATCAGCAAACTAGGAGCTTACGCCAGAACACAAAATATGCAGGAGATCCAAAGAGTGTTAGCCCTAGTAGGTAGAAATCGGACAAAGAATGAGAGCGCACTAGAAGGAGACCTCGCACTGAGAGCGAGCTTTTGACGAAGTGGCTGCTAGATAACATGGCAATGGAGTAGAGTGTAGCATTAGCAACATCGCTAATGGAAAAGTTAGGAGTCAGCCAAGGCTCTAAGATCCAGTCAAAAATTCCCATAGTAACAAAGCAGCTTGACAAATACCAGTCGAGAACGATGACCCGTACAACATCGTAGAGTAGTTTGAGCAGGTCTGCGAGGCCAACAGCCTCACTTATCTCACTCAATGCTCGCAAGCTTTCAGTCTGTGCTTAGGCGATAAGGGTAGGACCTGGTACACGAGTTTAGATGCTGCTAAGCAAGCCAATTTTAATGGCCTTAAAAATCTCTTCATTAATAAAATCTTCCGAACCTAGATATTCTGATAACCTGCTAGTGCAACTTATGAATGTCAGGTAGAGAGAAAGAGGACATCCGAGATTATGTGACCCATGTGAGGAGCCTGAGTCCCTATGGGTGAGAAACCAACCAAAAGAGTGGTATCCACGGTACTCATTAACAGAATAAGAAATGAAGAGCTCTACAAAGCCTTGGGCAGCAACTCAAGCCTGCAACGAGATGCACTAGCAAGGGTCTTTGAGGAAGCTATTAGAGTGGACGAGAGAGAAGCTTTAAGAGCTCAAATCGAGAAGAGTCAAGAACTAGGAATTTAGAGAGAGATTTAATGCCAACCAAGATATCAAGCCCAAGTGCTCAGGATAAAGGGAAGGGCATTGATTCAGGGCAAGAGCTAATAGAGATGAAGACGGACATAACCAAATTGCAAGAGATAATGAGACAACCAATGCGCCCACATGTCCAATGCGTGTATTGTGGTGGAAACCACCTACCAGTTGAGTGTCAAGACCCTAGGTCACCACCTTATGCTAATTGTGGTAGGCTCGGCCATGACGCCATGCATTGTCGATTACCTTAGATACTCCCATACTCGCAACCTTATGATCAACCCTACCTTGCGAATAGGCCACCAAACTTCTTTGGAAAGGGGGCCCAATTGGCCCTCTCGGCACCTAATGACACTAAGTTGACCATCCCTAGGATCGAGATAAAGCCTACATGGGTATCCCTAGACCACTTGGACCCTACATAACCCATCCACCGAGTGACACACCAATCCACTTTGTGGAGGAGCCAAATAGAGATGAACCTTATGTACACCCTTACGTATCATGCAACAAAGAAGGTAATGTAGTTCTTATGGACTACCAACCAGTACCGGTGATGGCGTTAGGTAGAGGCAGAGGCAGAGGCCTAGGAGGGCAGACCCAAGAGCCAATCATGTGTTGGACTTGCGATCACCCCCAGGACACATTGGTGAGTGAAAATGAGCGACCGAGGACATGATGATGCATGAAGTCAAGTGGGTTAACACATGCAAATATCATTTTTTAATCTTTCTAACACTTACCCATAGCGGGAGTCGATTTGATAAATGGAAATCCCAAGTGGTACCGTGTATGTTCGACACGTGGTTGTGCTATTCCAGTTTTGAGACACGTGCCTCATGTAGGAAGAGAAGAAAATGTGTTCTCGTTTTCGATTTTAAGTCCTCGAGTGAAATTTTACGTGGCAAGGGGCATGTTTGCCATCTAATAATTATGGGGAAGCAATGGACAACTTGGAAAAATAAGGAAAAAAGCAAAAACATGAGGTTTTTTTTTTTAAGAAGAGAAGTGTTTGACACAACTTAACAAACAGAGAAAGAGGGGGGGAGGGGGGAAGAAGAATCTTGCAGGCTAAAGAGAAGGGAGAAATCTAAAGCTCAGAAGAAGAAGAACAAATTGTTAGAAGAAAGAGACCGTAAAGCTGAAGTAATTGAAGTTGAGGAGCATGATGGCAGGGCTGCTAAAGTCAATGGGCTGATGCGAGTTCTTAGTTTTCAAACGATGATAATAAGAGTCTTCTTTTTGTCATGTTTTCTTCTCTGCTTTGTGGGGAAGAAAGTTTGCAGATCAGTTTTGATGTATGGATATGAGTGAAAGACAGCAGAGGGATGTTCTACATCCTGTTGAGGGTGATCCATGTTAGTTGTTGAGTGAGGCTTCCCATCAGCAGAGAAGAATGGAAGTGAAGGGTCTCTACATCTGAAACTAGGTATGTAGCAGGGAATATGTATTATGGTCGAGTGTTGAATGCATGGGCAGTTACTGAAAATCTAAAAGGATTTGCAACCAAGAAAATAATAGATCAGAGTTTGTAAAGTTTGAAGTTCCCACTACTCTTCATCAATGCAAGATTGTGCTTTTGGAACAAAGAAGTTGTGTTTGTTGTATAGAGCATGTAAGAATTTAGGACTGCAGACTGTGCAGAGCTGTTTCAAGGCATCAGATCAAGGAATTTGACTCTAAGTTGCTCTGAAGAATTATAGATTGGAAAGAGAGCTACAACTTTCCTTTTTGAAGCTTGGAAATCCAAGGTTTGGTTAGAAAGTTATGAATTTCTCTATGTAATGCTCCATGAGGCAATTTCTGTGCTCTATGAGAAAACAGGTGAATTCGGCAACATCTATGTCACCAACTTGGTTTCTCATGATAGTCATCATGATTATCCATTGCTATATTAGTGTAAACTTTGTTTTCATGCAATAATGGAATGTCCACATCAATGAAATGCTTATAGCAGCTGAGTTGGCATGAAAGTTGGCTGTATAAAGATTTGAGTACTTGTATTTGATTTGTATTTATGTGTGCTCTGAGGAAAGAAGAATAGAGAGAGTCTACAACTAATTTTGCACTACTTGAAGTAATCACGCTTTATGGGGTAGTTTGCTGTGTGGGATTGCCCTCCTTAAAAATAGGAGCTATGTGAATCTGAAAGCTCGTGTTGTTAGAGTTTCTACCATGGTTGTTTTAGCATCAAATTCTCTCTAAAAATGGTAATTCTGAGCTTGAAGGTTTGAACTACTCAAGTTGTTGAGTTGAAGTCTCAGTGAGGAGTGAGTGATTTAGGAATTTTTGATCATGCATTCAATGGTGCCGTCTCATGGGTTTTGTTGAGGTGAGATCCTCGGTCTTTATCCTATGGTGTTGTCTTGGGGGTTGTTAGAGGACAACTACCCAATTCTCCTACTAACATGTCTTTGCGCTATCCTGAGAGGGAGCAAGCAAGTAAAAATAAGGCTGACCTAAGATGCGCCAAGTGTGGAATCACTCATCTCTTTGTCGATTGCCCTAGATAGAAGCCATCTTCTAGTTCGGGAAACGAGCCATCGGTCCCATTGGGGTTGTTCGATGTCGAGACACTCGATGCGGAGGCCACACCTATCCCATTGCATGTCATGACCCACGTGCAGATAAAGCAAGCTGACATATCATTGCTAAGACCTAGCAACCTCCACACAACCTCAGTCAAAAAGAAGAGTCACACAGATGGAGGAAGAAGAGACCACACGCTAAGGTCACGCTCAAAACTAAAACTACCATGACACTACATGCTGCGAGACGGAAAGTCACTGACGCAGAGGCAGAAACATCAGCTCCGAAGACGGTTGCAAAGGGAAGCACTAAGGTCCCAACCCAAAGTACCAACTTGAAGTTGTCAAGAAGGTAAAGGAGTGAGTGAAAGATACCCAAGAGCACCCAAAAGATGTTGAGCCCATACTAAAAGACAAGATCAATTATCTCTTAAGCATGAGCATGCCAATCTCACCCCCACGACTAAAATCGAGGGATGAGACTGCACCACAAGCAGTGCCATTTAGACGAATTCTAAATGCTATGGGCTAGCGAATTAGTCAAGGCCATTGGCCAAGAACCACAGGATTAGAAGAGAGGCAAGCAGCTAGCAACCTCCTTAACACATTGGTGACCACCCTTGTGACTCTAAGCTTAAGAGGCTTGCTTAGGTAGCATCCAATGCTGTAGAAAGAGCTGAAACAGTGGGTTGAAGAATCAAATGAGCAAGCCGCCACAGACTCACATGAGCACGATGCAGAAATGCAAATATCAAGCTTGACACTACACTCCATGCCTAAATTTTTGCATGTCAATGCTTTTTGGGAAGGCACAGAGATGCATGAAGTCCTACCAATCTTAGCTCTTGGAGATGTCACAAGAAAGGGAATTGTAAACACAAGAGCGAGAGTTAGTATGCTAAGCCATATAGTACTCGAAACGTGGGGTAACCCATCAGTCGAGACAGCTAGGTTCAACGTCACACTGGCCAACAAAATGAAGGTGAAACCATTTGGCATGTTAAAGAATTGGCCAGTGAAGATCACAGGAGTCCAATTCTCTGTTGGCTTTATAGTTATGAAGGGAGTGGACTACGACATCATGTTAGGTTGACCCTGGATGCGCAACGCGAGAGTCATAGAAGATTGGGGCAATGGTCTCATCTTTCTAGGCAATTGAACGGAGGCTCTAAGGGTAGAGATGGACACTTGGAAGACTACAATGATTTACCTAGACGCCATCACCACCACGCTGCTAAAGGGTGACACCAGATTAGGAAATCCTATGGGGACTTAACCAAGTATATCATGTGTCCTGACTCCTGAGGATGAGCGAGACTAGATGTATGTTCTTGCTACCAACGACATGTTGTTCTCAAACAATGAGGGGTACGAACAAGCCATCAAGACGATTGGTAGACCCAATGACACACCCTCAGTACTAATCTGCATGATGGCTTGAAGCCTACATGGAAGACCCAACCTTGTCACATTCCGAGCCCCGAACAATATATGAGAGCTCCTTGAGATCCTAGGATATCTGACGGACAAGTTGGCAGGCAATCCAGCAATGAATTTCAAGCCACTTCAAGATCTCTTGGATGAGCCTAAGTGGCGATGGTCCAAGGTGTGCAATTTAAATTTGATGTACAATCGGGCCTTAGCCCCCGACCAACAAGAAGAGATGCATCAAAACTTTGGGGATGATGAGCAGTCGGAAAAAGATAGCTCTCATGACAATGAGTATGAAGACTGTTATTCCTTCAATGATGAGAGCAAAGGGAAAATAGACACTATAGAATATGACACTGGGGGGTGTGTAATTGAACAAATACAAGTTGACTCCAAACCACACAAGTAGAATGCCTTTCGGATACAGAGGGGAGTCAAGCACGTGGATTGCAATCAAAGGTGGTTGGAACACATAGGCACAATGGACTACGAGCAGGCAAGCCTAGCCAAACCAAGTGATGCACCACTGCTGAGAACAGACACACCTTCCGAGCTAGGACCACCACGAGAGATTCTATCTTTTAGCAAAGACGGAGAGTTTGATTCTGAGTCGAAAGTCAACTCAAATAGTCATCCTGATATTTATCGACCTTCCAAGACTAGATGCACCAAGGGGGACCTACTCATCCACCTAAGGCACCAACGACTAAGGGAGGAATGATGAAAGTTGCCAAAGGAAATGCAGGTAGAAGGACAGTGAAAACTACAAGACTTGCCAAAGTGATTCACGAAATTCAAAAAAGGAGATAGGGTAGTGATCTTGCTTGGAGCCAAACAGCAAGCAAGCGAACCAATTGAAGGGCCTATCAAGGTCAAGGAGGTCAATTTAGTCAAGGAAGGGGAGACAACCCAACCTGTCTTTATAGCCGATGACTTGACTGAGGAAGAGGAAGTACGTCTCATTGCTCTCTTACAAGAGTATATAGACATCTTTGCTTGGTCCCTAGAAGAGCTCAAAGAAATTGACAAGCTAATGACAGTAGGATTCATCTATGAAATTGATCACACATATTGGGTTTCACCCATAGTCATCATATTGAAGAAGAATGGAAAGATTAGAGTGTGCGTCAATTACAAGAAGGTAAACATTGCTACGAAGAGAGATAACTATCCATTGCCATATACCTCGAGAGAGTGGCTAGCAAAGAGGCCTACAGTTTTCTAGATGGCTTCTTTGGATATAATCATGTGCAAGTGCATCCTAATGATAGGCATAAGATTGTGTTTGCCATTGAGTGGGGTCTTTTCCTACATAGTCATGCCTTTCAGGTTGATTAACACGCCAGCTACCTTTCAACGACTTATGTGCACTCTATTCAAAGGAATGCTTAGGAAGGAGTTAGAGGTCTTCGTGGATGACTTGTGTGTTCATTATACTTGGAGGGAACACTTAGAAAAACTCCAAGTGGTCTTTGAACGGTGTCAACTATATCGTCTCTCATTGAACCCCTTGAAGTGTCAGTTTTGGGTAAAGCACGGATGCATCTTAGGGCACGTAGTGTCAAATAATGGCAATGCCATAGACTTCTCGAAGGTCAGGGTCATTGTCAATCTTCCATCCCCAACTAATTATAAGGGTCTTTAGTGCTTCTTAGGCCATACAAGATATTATTGGCTGTTTGTGTTGAACTATGCATTGATTGCTAGATCTCTATACAAGTTGTTGATCATATTCAAATGGACCGAGGAATGCCAATGTGCATATGAGGAACTGAAAAAGGCTCTGACCACACTATGCTAAATTTATGAGCCCCGGATTGGACACTCACGTTTCATGTGCACATCGATACTTCGAAAGTCGCCGTAGGAGCTGTGTTGTACCAACCTGGTGAACACAACCTAGATTACCCAGTGAGCTTTGCTAGCAGACAACTCACTGAGACCGAAATGAATTACTCAACAATAGAGAGAGAGGGTTTGGCCATGGTGTTTGTTGTAAAGAAATTTCGGCATTATCTTTTGGCTACGCCTTTTATCTTCTTTGTTGACCATCAAGCCTTGTTATATCTTGTTAATAAACCTTGTGCTACGGGACACATCGCTTGTGATGGCTCCTTCTGCTTTTAGAATTTGACTTCTCCATGGTGGTAGTAAAGGGAAGCAGCACTACATGGCTGACTGTATGTCTCACACCCCCACAAGAGAAGCTGCTAGACAATGCATTGTAGACGAACTGTCGAAAATGCATCTATTCATCTTATCCAACGAAAGAGATTTGTTTAGAGCCAATATGATACCATATTGGGTAGATGACATAGTCCAAGTGCTTGAGCATGGACTACCTGAACGACCAATAGAAAAGGCTTGACTTAGGTGACTCATCCTAAAGATCCAACCCTATCAGTTGATAGCATGCCAACTTTATAAGTTGGGGTAGGACGGGGTGCTGCGCAGATACATGTGTGAGTATGAAATGCACGATGTACTCATAGAGGCACATGGTCGAATTTCAAGAGGACACTTCATGGAGATACGACAACCTGCAAGGTGCTGCAATCCCAACTGTGGTCGCCCACTCTTTTTGAGATGCAGCACGATTCATAAATTATTGTGATGAGTGCCAACGGACTAAGGTCCCTATTCATAAGGATCACATGGAGCTAGCCCCAATCACTGCACGGCAACCCTTTGAGAAATGGGGGATTAACTTCATCAGACCCATTAGTCCCGTGGCACAATATTCACAAGCTAAGTACATCATTGTCACCACGGATTATCTAATGAAATGGGCAAAACCATGAGCTATGAGGATCACTGCCAAGTTCTTATGAGAGCAAGTGATCTCACGATTTGGCTGCCCCATTCAACTCATTAAGTGACCAAGGCACACACTTCATCAACAATGAAGTGATAAGCTCATCTCCTATCCACTTTCCTAATCATCCATAGGAAATCTTCGCCTTATTATCCTCAGGCAAACGGCCAAGCTGAATCCACAAATAAAATCTTGGTGAACATCCTAACCAAGGTAGTCTCTTCTTCACACAGTGATTAGGGCAACAAGTTGATGGCGGCCTTGTGGGCCTACCTCATGGCTTATAAAATGGGTGTGGGTCAAAATCCCTTTAGGTTGACTTATGGAACTGAGGCAATTCTACCTTTAGAGTTCTTCATTCATAGCCTGAGGATAGCCCTTCAAGAGAGTTGGGATGGGAAGGAGGCATAGACAGAATGCCTGGTTGAGCTCGAATGCTTATTGAAAACTCGGCTTCTAGCCACCCATGCGCTAATATGCGAGAAGGCAAGGCACAAAAGCTAGTTTGACAAGCATGTCAAGAAATAAGACTTTGAACATGGAGACTTAGTACTACTATACTCAGTCAAGGGACATAAACAAAAAATGAATCTTAGGGGGTTAGGACCTTTTAGAGTTCGGGCCATCAACCAAATTGGCAACATGGAGCTCGAAAGCCTGGAAGGTGAGGGCATAGACTTCTTCAATGGCAGCCGCATAAAGAAGTACTACCTTCCCATGCACCCACTGCATGAGCCTCCAATGCTAGAGTGCCCTGTCAATGTACGAGTAGCAACCATAACTAGCATGGATGATGAGGATGAGGAAGCTGTAGAACCTTCCTACCTAAGCATAATGGTCATTACCAAGCACACATGCACCCTCAATGCATTGATCAATGAGGAAGCTAACTTTAATGTCTTAACTCATGATCATTGGACCCAAATTGGCAAACTGCAGTTATAATCCACTAATGCTAAACTCAGCCTATATGGAAGCCAATCATATGCATACTTGGGAAAGTGCAAGGCTCTGGTTTCTATCGAGTCTGAAAGCATGTCGATGATCTTCAATGTGTTGCCCAACACTATAAATGCATGCACGGAAACGCTGTTAGGATGAATCTTTAAAAAGGAAGCTCGTTGTAATGTCGACTACAAGTTGCATCATATCCGCCTAGCCATGGGCAACATCCGCATAGTTACGGCTTTCAACAACTACGTGACTCCTTCTAAGTCCGGAAAGCCATCGGTAGAGAAACCTGCCGCCAAGTCTAAGGAGGGGGGTAGTGCTTCATTCACAACCCACCAAGCCTCAAGACCAGCAAATAACTGAAGTCAAAGCTAAGGTCCATGAACCAAATCTTCAATGGATGCCTAGATGGCAACAACCACCACCTAGGGGCACACATCCACAACCCCACAAGGCTAAGAACCCCACCTCGCACCCTAGGAGGCCAAGACGCAACTACAGACATCAACATACAGTCAAGCCACGATGGGTCCCTAGGATCCTATTGTTAGCACAAGGCTATTGCAAGGGCAACACTTAGATATGGATTCCTAGGCCAAAATGGCCCAAAGCACTAATCAAATGCCACCCTCAAATTTGACCACATAGACCCACATGCCAGATCCAAAAACAAGGCCGTAAATGCCTCTGGATTCAAAGCTTGCAGAATCACCAACACACAAACTAGTGAAGACTAAGCAAATCTATCGGCCCAAACCGCAACCTCCTACTCACACTCATACCATGACTAGTCCTACAACTCATGGAACATCACCCAAGTGTCACAATCCACCATCCGCAACCACATCCCAACCTATTGTACAAAAGGCCCAATCACAAGCTCATAAACAACCAAAGTGGCCATCATTAGCTACTGAACTCTCTAGTTCTGTCAAACCCCAAAACCCCACCAGCCTTAGACCCTCTTATGAGCGACGATCGATTCTAACTGTGGCCCTGGACTTAGTGGAGAACATAGTCGATGACTTGGTTGCATGTCTTAGATGCTTAGATGCCACCTTCATGTTGCTTGCTAAAGGTTATGACTGCTTAGACTTAGGACTCTTGGACAAGCCTATAGACACGGAAGTATAGACACTCCCTTATTCTTGGGAAGAATCAGAATTTGTGTTTGTCAAGGCTTCCAAGGCAACAAAGGAGCTGATTTCCACTGACGTTTCCTATGAACAAGTGCAAAAACAACACCTCATTACATCATATGACAAGCGCATAGCTTATGCCAAGGATCAAGAGGTAGAATACTTGAAACAGCTTGCTGCCACCAGCAGTGACTCCCCTTTCTTGAGGAAATGGTATGCCATTTGCCTTCACTAGGAGCTCAAAAGATGTCAGATCATGACAAATGCCGAGCAATGATGCACAATCAAAACATTGAAGTATGACCCAACTTATTTCGCTCCAATCTCTTATAGGGTAATGAAGGCCATTCATGACCGATCCATGGAAGAACACATTCAGGGGCACCCCTACTTAGATCGCATCCTCACCGAGGAGGAACTACACATTGCTAGTCACGTAGACTTTGGTGGCTTCTTGCTCGCTGTCCTTACTTGCATCACCCAAGTAGGCATCTGACCTTTTGACATGGATCAATACGCTCATATGGAATATAAACCAAACTTCTATGCTTGGCTCATGCAAAAGTAAAACACTATGCCCATGCACTGAATGCCCTCTATACTCTAACCTTCAATCCTAGGAAGGATTCCTCTCAATTCCAAGGAGGCAAGGAAAAGGAGGTAAGGTGAATCATAAGGTGAATCAAAACCAAATCAAACACATAAGGAAACAAAGAAAAGGAAAAACATACCTTAAAAGCCTCAATCCACACCTAAGAATAGAAAAGGAAGGAAAAAATTAACTCGAGATTGAGGAAAATGACACAAAATTTTGAAATAAAGCTTGAAGGGAAAGTCTATTTCCATACTAAAAACGTTTTAATTCAGCAAGCATGAAGTCTTTTCTTTCAACAAGTAACTATTTTGGAAAGCACTAATGGTAAACCATGATTCATGACAAGAGCTGAAGATGTCACAGCAAGACCAAGCCCATCACCTTCCCTTCACGGAAGAGGAAAGAGCAAAGTATGGCCTCTCCCTTGAAAATCGGGCCTACAACCAGCTCAAATTCAGGAGCATTCACAACATCAAAGAGGTGGTGGTCAATGAGGAGCCTGTCATGAGGATTGTAGACCAGTGCAGCAGCCTTGCCACAACCTTACCAAGTACATCGAAAAGTTTGGAACACACTAAGTGTGTGGAATTCTCAAGGACATATGACCCCAACAAGGAGTGTGGGATAGTAACTGTGGGAAGCATGGAAGGAACCAAGTAGGTGTAGGTCCCACTCGGTAAGGCCTTCGTAGAGAAGGCATTGGGATTGGAACCGAAAGTGCCAAAGAGGCAAAAAAGAGACGTCTATGCCATGCTGAGGATGAAAAAGGAGAACATCTTAATGAACGATGGCATAAGCATCCAGACTTAGAAGTAAGATTGCAGGCCAAGATGATCCACTCCATCTTCTCTAGGCAAAGGTACAACTCACTCAGCATGCCCGTGCTAGAGAGCATAGCGGCTCATTCGCTAAATGAGGTGGATTGGAATGGCTGCGTGCGGAAAACTATTGACCAATTTGATAGAGTACTAGCCCTTGGAAGTAGACCGGCGGGTGGAGAGTCCCCAGCATCAAAAGGAGCTGAGAGGAAGAAGCCTTCAACCAAAGCTGAGTTCATTGGGTATGGAGGAATCTTAACTGCTCTTATCCAGGAAGCGATAAAAGAGGCACATGATGGAGAGGAGGGAGTAGATGAAACACCTAATAGGGCACCTCCTCATCATGACAAAGAGCAATCGAGTGAGAGGATAGTTAGTGAAGAGGAGGAAGATCAAGAAGCTCAGTTCAGTAGAAGGAAATCACAGAAGCCTAACAAGAAGACACCATAGAGAAAGTAGGAGGAAGAAAAGGAAAAAAAGGAGGAAGCTAACTTGCAGAAATCCAAGAAAGAGTCAAAAGGAGTCGAGGAAGAGAGGAGGAGGAAGGCCGATGAACATGAGAGGAGGAGTTGAGTAAGAAGGAAGAGGAAGACATCGAGTTGGCCAAACACAGGTCAGTGGTGGAGCAACAAAGAGAACAAGGCAAGATGGACACCTTGACCCCGAGGAGCGAGGAGGGCCCGGGTTCAAGCACTCAGGTACCTGAAGGCACACCAACCGCAGTGCAAGAGGGCAAGGGAAAAGCCCCCGTCCACCCCATTCTGCCCCTCATGACACCTACCCCCACAATAGCAACACCCACCCAAAGCACCCTGACCATGGTTGATGCCACTAATCTTATGGCCTGGGTGCAATATTTCGTTAACAAGGAGCTGGCTCAAGTAAAGAGCATGGAAACCCTGACCATAGGGCAAAAAAGACTGACATCAGCAGATGCCGAGTCAAGGCAAGACCCTAAGTGGCAAAAGGTGGAAACTTCCACAGTTCCCATCCTCGCAATTGTGATGCCACCCGCGAACTACGACGAGTACATTGTGGTGCTACTCTCTCAACTAGAGAAAGGCAAGGAGGAAAAGAGAATAGTGGCTGAGTTGGAAGCCGAGAAAGACTCGGTGGCTGCCTTCCGAATGGAAAAACCCGATAGGTGGCCATGTATCAAAAAGAAGTTAGCGAGCTAAATGCAGAGCCCAGTACCAAGGAAAAAAACGAGAAAACCTGGAGACAATAGCTCGAAGATGAGAACCAAGAGCTGATTGCGCTACAACGCGAATACAAACTCTTAATAATGTAGCATGATGAGGACCTAGAAGCTCAGCTAAAGAGGGTCCAACTGGGCATGGAGGAGCTTGATGCAAGAGAATCAAAAAGAGAGCAAGAATAGGAGGAGCATCATCAAGACTTGGTAGTCCGGGTGTTCTTGGAGATAGATGAGCTGGAAAGGTTGGAGAGAGAAATCAAGCACTTGGAAAAGAAGGAGGTAATCACTCACAAGTGGAAAGAAAAGGAATTGGCAATAATAGCCTTAACACAAAGGCAGGGGGAGAGCTCCAAGGAGATGACAAAGAGAGTGAAAGAGTGGACAATCCACAATGAAAGGAGGATGAAAACCCTAGCACACCGTCTAGCTCAAGTAGAGAAAGACAAAGTACTCGTTGAAAGCAGAGCAGAGGCCACCCACATGGGCTTCCAAATGCAGCAATGCGCTTTCCTGAATACCTTATTGGATGTCACACAAGCAGAGGGAGAATCCATAGAAGCCATCAGGAGGAAGCTAGGAATGGCACGCATGGCCTTGAGAGTAGACCTGCAGATGCCACCACAACTTGTGGGAGTTGGCCTTACCTTGGAAGTGTTGGCGGTAAAGGCACCTCCACCTAGCCGCCCGTGTATTACTACACTGACAATTCCTGCCACTATACACTACAGGTGGCGAGCGCCCGTCACAGTCACTTATTCTTTATTCTTTTAGTGATAGTTTGAATAAAGGAAGGCCCGGCCACACATTGTGGTTGTTGGAGTTTCCACTTTTGTATCTCTCTCTCTTGGCTCTTGCTCTCCATCTGCCATAGCTCTCACCGCCAAGCTTATTCCTCCTAGGTTCTACTTCCCTTTCAACTGGTATCAGAGCAAAGGCAATGGAGCTTTCCCGGCATTCTCTTCAGCCCAGATTTGAACAGCTTTAATCCAAGCTTCAATGGCAGCCATGGCACCTTCATTTGCAGGTATTTTTTTATCTCCCACCTCCTCCTCGAGCTTCCAGATCTTCATCGGCTTCTTTTTGGGCTACATTAGAGCCCCCTCGACATTGCCAAGTGCCCCCAAGGACTGTTGAAGACCTCCCAACCTCTAGGAACAGCCAACACAACTTTCAGTGCATTTTTAGGGGGCTGGGCTGACCTGCTCCTGGCATTTCCTTGCTCTTCCTTGGCTTCTCGACACTTTTGGCAACCTTCCCAATCATTGTTTGACTCCGTGGCATTAGTGCTTGGCTCCCGGTAATCGATTCGAGTGCTTTTCCCTTCAGCCCTTTGCTGTATATATAGTCCCAAGACTGTCAAAACAGGGCAGCACTTGACATTTACTATGTGATGCTTCTTGGCATTGCCCATTTGATGCCTATTGATGCCCGATGATGGCCGGATGTTATGGGATGCTATGTCTATGCTTTGGGATTGATTTGGAGCAGATTTAAGCACCATTTGAGCTTCATTTAACGGTAAATTGCTTGATGTAATATAGTGGGCTGAAGCTCATTTACTTGGTGTATGCATTGGTTCATGGATACACGATGCTTATTACTGGAGGTTTGAATGATCATACCAATCTATTTGGAGGTTGTCAAATGCTTCTTTTTGGCTTCGGAATGCTTTTGAGCTTGGAATAGGCTCTGCCTTGGTCGTCATCACTGTCATTTGGCTTTAGTTGGCATGCTTTGGACCGGTTTATGCCTATTGTCACTGCTTGACATTTAGGCTTCTTGCATTCATGCTTTGGTCAGATATGGATGCCACTTGGTTTGCACATGCTTGACAGTTGCTTGGAGCTTCCTCTTCAGATGTATTTGAGCATTTTGGATCTACTAGGCATTACATTTGGTTGTTAGTTACATGCTCTTTGAATACTTTCAGGCTTATGCTTTACGGGTCTGAGATAGCTTGGGATTTATGCTCCGGATGTACCCTACTAGGATTTGGCATATCTGATGCTATGTATTCGATGTATTAGAGTGTTGCTTTCTCTCTTTGCATCTGACTTTACTTCTAGTGGGAACCTCTTGGTATATTTGGATGTACACAGAGGCTTATTTACACTTGAGCTTGAGCTTGTGGGACAGTTACATGCATTTGCTTTCTTGAGAGCTTTATGTCTGCAATTAGTCTGTAGTGGGCTGATTTGATACACCTATTGGGATAGGCACCTATCTCTGTCACAGGTTTATCAATTTTGTATGCATATTGGATGGTTATGTATTGAGCTTCTTGCTTCATTAGTTGTGCTTGTGCTTGGCCTCTTCTCTTACCCCGAGACCCATTACATGCATCACTTCTAGACCTATGAGATGTCTCTTGCCTAACAGGTTGTTGGTTTGATAGTTCTTGGTACCTTCTTGCCCCTAGACACTCACTATTGGATGTATCTTGCTACCTGGCAGTTGCAGTGGCATATGTATCAGTGATTGCTTCATTTTGGGACAGTTTTACATACTGCTGTCATTTATTACATTAAGCTGAAATCTACAGATTTTGAGCACTTCTATGAGGCTAATGCTTACTATTTGATGTTATCTTGGTCATATTTGGTGGATAGGTGCTTTTCTTGGTAAAATCCACCCTTTCAGCTAGTTTTAGCAGTGGTTTTAGTGCATTTTTTGCTAATTATAGCAACCTGCAATTTTGCTTTTTTGCTTTGATTTGGGAGAGTATGGCTGGTCATCTGAAAGATACAACTCTCTTTAACATTGCCAAGTTGGATGGTACCAACTATGGATATTGAAAGTCCCAAATATTGCATGTTTTGGTGCAAAAGTTGCAGATTAAACCCTTGCATTTCAAGGGTGTTAAACCCAAGGATATGGATGATGATGTTTGGATGAAAGTTGATGAGCTATGCAAGTCTACCATTATTTTGTCACTTTCAGAAGAGGTCCATCATAATGTTTTTGAAGATGAGAGTCAAAGTGCATGGGATTTATGGGAGAAGATTCAGAAGCTCTATGCACAATAGAGTCTTGCGTCACAAATGTATTGGCTAAAGCAATTAATGGACCTTTGCATAAAGGAGGGGACCTCCCTTTCATCTCATTTCAATCAGTTTCATGATATCATAAAGAGTCTATTGTCACAGGGTATTGAGTTCAAAGACAACTTGCACCCGTTGTTTCTGCTTTGGCACCTTGCCTGAATCATGGGATGTCTTCCGTACTGCCATATGCACGAACAAGCTTGATGGGCTGAAAATCAAAGATGTTGAGAGTGCTTTATTAATTGAGGAAATCAATAGGAGAAACAATTATGCTTCCCGCTCTTCACATGCATTGACCGTTAGAGTTAGCAAACATGGTAGGCATGATAATGATCATAAGGGCAGGGACTCTCAGAAGTCCAGGTCCAA
This sequence comes from Lygodium microphyllum, assembly GCF_053477565.2. Taxonomy (NCBI): domain Eukaryota; kingdom Viridiplantae; phylum Streptophyta; class Polypodiopsida; order Schizaeales; family Lygodiaceae; genus Lygodium; species Lygodium microphyllum. The sequence goes on along the minus strand of NC_141162.1, from coordinate 100,727,970 downwards.
GTCATGTGGTCGCAGTAAGTCCCATGGAAGGAAGTCTGATCTTACCTGTCATTATTGTTGGAAAGCAGAACATATTAGGCCACAGTGCCATAAAATGCGCGATGATAAGCTCAAGGAAAAGGGAAAATAAAAAGTGAAGGAAAAGTTTTTTGAGCGCAGTATTGTACCTCCAAAGTCCAAAGTTCAGTGTGAAGATAGAAGAGGTTAATGTCATGTAGGCCACTGATTCAGATAATGATTACATACTTGCAGCTTCTTCATGCGATGCCTTATAGGCTTTTGAGATACATTCTATGTATGTGCAGTGCTAGCTCTTGGATTCGGGTGCATCCTTTCATGTGACACCCTGTAGAGATTTGTTTCATACCTATCGTACCATGTCTGGTTCTGTGTGTCTTGGTGATGACAGGTCTCTTGACATTTTGGGCATTGGAGATGTTAGACTGCAGTTTCCTTCTAGCAGTTCTTTTGTTTTGCATGATATACGCCATGTACCTGCGTTGACTCGCAGCCTTATGTCAGTTGGATAGCTTAATGATGCAGGGTATTTTGTGTCTTTTGGAGACTCTGCATGGAAGACCTCGTGGCAGGCTTATGGTTGCAAGAGGTGCCAAGTCTGGTAGCCTCTATCCCTTACTTGTATCTAGAGCTACATTGGATTATGTTTTGTCTATGGGTTCTATTCCCCATGTATCCCTTTGGCATGCTCATTTGGGGCATATGTCTCTTAAAGGAATGAAAATGCTCCGTGCTTTGTAGTATCTTCCGTCTTTTGAATCTTCACATTTTGATTCTTGTGATCATTGTTTGTATGGCAAGCTGACTAGAAATATGCATAAAAATTCTGGTAAGAAACGCATGGGTGAGCCCTTGGCTCTTGTGCACTCAGATATATGTGGACCCATGCCCTGTCAGTCACTTGGTGGGGCAAAGTACTTTGTTACTTTCATAGATGATTACTCACGTAAGGTTTGGGCTTATCCCATAAAGAGAAAATCCGATGTCTTAGACACATTTTAGCATTGGTTTGCATTGGTAGAGAACCAATCTGGGAAAAGGCTAAAATGCCTAAGGTCAGATAATGGGGGTGAGTATGATCACGTGCTTTTGAGCAATTTTGTGATGAGCGGGGTATTAAGCGTCAGTTGACTGCCCCTTACACCCCTCCCTTGAATGGTATGGTTGAATGCATGAATAGGACCATTCAGAAAAGGGTCCATAGCATGCTTAGCCAGGCTGTCTTACCGCAACACTTTTGGGCTGAGGCAATTACTACTGCAGTGCATCTCATTAATAGGTCACCTAGCAATGGCATTGACGTTCAGGTTGCAAAGGAGGCAGGCAAGCCCTCCTCTTATGATCATTTGCGTGTCTTTGGATGTGAGGCATTCTGCCATGTGCCCAAGGACAAACGCAATAAGCTAGATCCTAAAAGTGTTAAATGCATTTTCATTGGCTTTGGAGATGCATGAGAGATGGCTTATAGTCTATGGGATCTGCAAGTGCAGAAAGTGATCCGTAGCGATGATGTCATCTTTCATGAGGACAAAATGCATATGCAGCCTGAGAAAGTGGTTGAGGTACGCAAAGTTATCTTTCAGGAGGAGCCATTTGCTCCCGTTCAGCCTGCTCCACGGCCAGCTAGATAGCGTGCAGTATCACCTAATGCTCATGGCCCAGATATTAGACATGCTGATGTTAGACAAGATGTCAGTTAGGCAGCAGAGCCTGGGTTGAGGCATTCTACTAAAGATAGATGACCTGCTGACTGTTTTGCACCCTCTATGGATTATGTACTAGTTACAAATGCAGTAGAGCCCCTCACTTATGATGAGGCTATGCACAGGGGTGATTGTCACTCTTGGAAGAGGGCTATGCAGTTTGAGCTTGATTCATTGCATAAGAATCAGACTTGGGATTTGGTTTCCATGCCTTAGGGTAAGAAGGCTTTGCCATGCAAGTAGGTGTACAAGCCGAAAAGTATCCCTGGACACCCCAAGCCGGCATACAAGGCTCGATTGGTTGCTAAGGGTTTTAAGCAGGAGAATGGTGTTGACTTTGATGAAGTCTTTTCTCCTGTGGTCAAGATGACCACCCTACGCTTATTCTTGGCCTTGGTTGCTAAGGGTTTTAAGTAGGAGCATGGTGTTGACTTTGATGAAGTCTTTTCTCCTGTGGTCAAGATGGCCACCCTATGCTTATTCTTGGCCTTGGTTGCACAGCTTGACCTAGACTTGTACCAGATGGATGTCAAGATGGATTTTTTACATGGGGACTTGCATGATGAGATTTACATAGAGCAGCCTAAGGGCTTTGTAGACCCTGGCAAGGAACACCTAGTGTGCAAGCTAAAGAAGAGTCTATATGGTTTGAAGCAAGCACCTAGGGAATGATACCATAAGTTTGATGCATTCATGCAGTCACAAGGCTACAGCCATTGTGCTATGGATTCATGCTTGTACAGGAAGAAAGCTCGTGACAGTTCTTTACTGATTTTGGTACTCTATGTGGACGCCATGCTTTTAGAAAGGACAGCTCATGAGGAGCTAGATGCTCTTAAGGCTCAGCTCAAGAAGAGCTTTGAGATGAAAGATTTGGGATAGGCCTCTCATATACTTGGTATGCGCATTACGTGTGATCGATCTCAGGGACTACTCTATCTGTCAGAGGGAGTACATTCATAAAGTACTTGAGCGCTTTCGCATGCAGGATGTTAAGCCTATTGCCTATCAATTACCTTCTCATGTGAAGGTTTCACAAGCCGATTGTCCATAGACAAATGAGATGAGGGCCGAGATGGCCAAGATTCCCTATGCATCAGCCATGGGTAGTCTTATGCATGCCATGATAGCCACTCGTCCAGATTTAGCTTTTGCAGTTGGGGTTGTGGCACGTTATATGACTACACCTGCCAAGAAACATTGGGATGTCGTGAAGGGTATCATGACATACCTGAAGGGCACATCAGATATGTGTCTTTGTTATGGCAGCCAGGATATAGGAGTCATAGGGTACACTGACTCTAATTATGCATGACATGCAGATAGTAGGAAGTTCACTTCTACCTATGTGTTCACTTATGTTGGAGGGGCTATCTCTTGGATATCCAGGGTGTAGAAGTGTACGGACCTTTCTACTATAGAGGCCGAGTATATTGCAGCCACAAAGGCTTGCAAGGAGGCTATCTGGTTAGGCCATTTGATTGCTAACCTTGGTATGATAGATGTTATGCCTACACTGCATTTGGATTCTCCCCATTCAGTTGGCCAAGAATCCGATCTTCCATGCGAAGACAAAACATATTGAGGTGAGGGATCACTTCATTCGTGAGGTCATTGAGGACAGGTCTGTTGACCTTGTTAAGATTCTGACTGAGCAGAATCCTGTAGACTTGCTCACGAAGAGCCTCACTACTGAACACTTTGCCTTCCTCAGGAGATTGATGGGCATTGGATGAGATGACGTCTTTTTCCTCATCCTGTTGTACATGTGTACATGTTGTACTATCTTTTATTTCATCTCTCTCACTGGGGCAGATTCGCCTTTTTGGATGGCACATGTATAGTATATCCAATAGACTCTTTGTCTGACCACCATGTAAGGACAAGGAAACTATTTCAATATGTAAAATTGGGTGGCATGAATCATCACTCATTTGCACTTAATCTCGATTTTGTAAATCTCATATCTCTCCAAACCATTCAACATGGTTGGCCATATGATTAGAGACACCTAATATTAACATATCATACATCGTCATGTGTCTTTTTTCCTATAACATCATTCATCATATGATGTATAACAAATATATGCTCATTTTTATCTTCATTCTATCATGAAGACAATGCATAGTTTTGTTGCTACAATTTACCATCGTGAATATCATTCTTCTTAATATAACAATGGACTACAATATGACCTGTTTTGCCACAATGGCAAATAATACTAAAATTGCTAAAACCTATATTTTGCCATCCATCTCTTCCTCTAGAGCTCCCCCTATCTCTAAATTTGCCACGGTTCCCCTAAAACCTGAACTGTTGATTTAACCTATTTTCTTAGTTATCAACAACACATCCCATACCATGGTCTCTTGAAAAGGACCTACCACATCTCCTTCCTAAGCTGAAGTAAAATGCTTTGAACTATTCACCACATTTTTATAATTCACCTTGCATATTAATATCTTTAGTGATCACGAGGGAGACCAACTCATCAAAATCTGAAAATGGCTTTTGCGCATATACAAAAGTAACAAACGGTTTCCAAGTCTTTTCCTTATTTAGATTATCCAAAGTAGATGATACCAAATCATTGTCATCACACATTGCATTTGATTATTGTCAAAGCAACTACAATGATTCTCACCTTCAAAATGTACTCATTGAGAGAAATTTTTGCTTTCTTCAAAGTATGCAACTTTTGCTTAAGCTAAATCCTCCATGCCTTTGTATTCATTAAAAATATATTCTCAAATGTGATCCATACTGCATATGAACTTTTTGCATTTCTGAAATATCCAAGCATTGCATTATCAATGACTATAGATAGCTAATACATTATCTTTTTGTCTTTTGCATTCCATTCCATGCCTTTAATTTATCTACACTCACAGGGTCACTCAACTTTGGCTCATTTTCTTCACCTAAAACAAACTCAAATAGGCTTTTTTCAATTATAAATTTTATCATAGTGAATTTATATGATGGGTAATTATTCTTGTGGAGCTTCTTACCTCATCTGTATACCCACTTTTAGTTAACACAAGCGAAATTACAATATATCTTGAAACTAATGACCACAACCTTGTGGGTCTAAAACACGGCTCAAAATAGCCTCAGATGGCTTAAAAACTAGTGGAAAAGTCCAAAAGGACTTATCTATAGAATATACAATGCTTTGCTTGCACACCAAATCTCATAGCAATCTAAGATTTTTGCTCTATCCTACTTTTGGTCCCTCTACATGCACTATCCAAGGGAAAGAATAAGAGAATGGGAGAGCTTCTTACCTGCTTGCTTGCTTGAATTCTACTTACTTGAGCTATTGTGCCAAACACACACCATACACACAAGAGGAAGCTTGCTTTAAAACACAAGAAGAGAGATGGAGGCCAAAATATTTTCTTGATAGTTTCTTCTTCTTCTTTCTCATACAATACAATGTACACAAAATATAGATAAGATACAACATAAAGAAAAGTGGTCCACTAAGTCAATCAATGCATAATGGACTATACTACACTCAACTAGTGCTATAACTATACTAACTATAGATAGGTGTAACAAACCAAATATAATAAGTCAGTGGCCATATAAGAGTCATAATGACTACCAACTTACTAAGTATACAGGTGCAAACCCATCTAACCAAGTGGCTATTAGAATGTCCACATGTGTTGAGCTTGCAATCTCAACACAGTGTAAGCAATTGAACATTGATAATACATGCAATAATGGAAGTATGCTTGATTACTAGAAAACATGTATGATGAGACCAAGAAATATGTGCAAATAAAGACACAGAAATGTGCTCAACATGGAAACATCTTTGTAAAAATGGCACTTTGCTTTTATATCATTTTGTAAAAATTCATTTATGAAGCAATGTAACAATGTGGGTCCAAAGGATCACAATTTAAAATGTAACAGGAAAAGGGATGGTCAAACACCTTTTGTCCTATTGTCAAAATTGAAGGGTCTCCAAAACCTTAATCCATGTATGCAAATTCAATTTTATATATCAAGAAAGGAAAAAGAAGAGGCTTGTCAAGTGATTTGGGGAGGTGGGAAATTGAGGTGGTTACAACCTCTCTCTTCCTTTATCTTCTCATGTCACTCTTCATTTCCCTCTCTCCTCATTTAGCACAACTCTCATTTCTTGTTCTTGTTTCTTTCTCTTTTGTGCTTCATTTCCTATTCTTATGGAGAGTGAGGAAGAGAGTGAGAGTGAGGATGGCATTAGTTGATGGATCTCTTGTGTGCCTTCTTCTCTCTTGTGTGTTTTGAGAGATGGTTTCTTGGTGAAGGAGGAGTTCTCTTTGTGCCACGGTAGAGTGTTATTAATTTTGGTGCACTGGCCGAGAAGAGGTGGCTATGGAGCTTGTGAGAAACAAGGTTTTTTTAGGTTTATCCATTAAAGGTTTCATAAATTTTCTCTTGAACAGTGCATGCTAATTTCTTGGAAGAAAGAAAGAGAAGATGTCCTTCCATCGACTACTGTAGGAAGGGCAAGGAAGATGGCACCCTCTCTTTTTCACTAGTGTCCCCGACATTCCCCATCATTCCACCTTCCAAAATCCATGGCTACCATGGTCAATGCCAATTAATACCTCATATTGCCCTCGCTTTTCTGTTAGCATCTTGCCCTCCCTACAAGCATCTCTTTCTTCAAGCTTCCCTCCATCCCTCACAGTCTTCATGCCTCCCCCTCCTATCCACTTCCGCCTCCTCCCATGATGCCACATGCAGCCCATCTATCTCTCCACCTCCATGCTTGCCTCATGGAACTACGGGCCTCCAAACGACAATGCTACCCTTTGCACAAAATTTTTGATCCTGTGATAGCGGCTCTCTACCACACGTCTCGAGGCCCTCTTTCAATCCTCCATGACTCAATAGCTCATCGACACATTGGCCTTCCCCTCCAATTCCTCCACCTACTTCTATTTCCACTAGCATGACCACCTAACAGTGGCCAAACTGACCTACTTTCATCTCATCCTCCAATGTCTCTCCATCAACTTATCTGTCATGGCTCCAACCCCTCGTCCACCCTCCACATGGCATCAATGAATCGATGTCGTCTTCTTCTCCCTTATTGTGACATGGCCAATCAAAATGCCTTAAAAATCAATACAAGAAACCTTAATCTTTAATCTTTTCTGCAAATAGATTATCAATGGTTCATAAGCATATTTTCCTCTTACCCTCAATTCAACCCTTCTTACACCAAGATCATCCTCCATTGCACATAGGAATTTCTATTATTTTCATTTTTATCAATCTTTCGTTTTCTTGCATAATGAAACTCATCTTTCTTTTCCTTTTCAAATGAACTGGGTGGAGTATGTGAATGCTATATTTTTTGTGAGGGTGTGCTTTATTTTTATAGCCTTCTTGGATTTCTTTTAGTGAGCTTCATTGCTTGGTTGTTTTCCTATCTATGCCAAGTGTGACGTTGTTCTTGTGTTTAGTTTGTTGAAGAGCCCTATCTTTTGGATTCTACTTGTGGTTTTATTTCGTGTGCTCATGACCTAGGCTATATGATGTAGTTGTGTAGTTTCTTTCTATGTGATGTGTGTTCCATTTCTTTCCCCTTCAAGGAAAACAAAAGGCAATCAGGAAAACAAAGATCAAAGACTGAACATGAAGATGAAGGTTTTTCAAGTGCTAATCATTGTTCTTCTCCAATTTGTTCATGGGGACGCTTCACTCTTAAGTGTGGGAGGAAAGACGACCAAGAAATATGTGCAAATAAAGGCACACAAATGTGCTCAACATGGAAACATCTTTGGTAGAAATGGCACTTTGCTTTTGTACCATTTTGTCAAATTTCATTTATGAAGCAATGTAACAATGTGGGTCCAAAGGATCACAATTTAAAATGTAAGTTGGGTGATTTGGGGATGTGGGAGGTTGAGGTGGTTACAACCTCTCTTTTCCTTTATCTTCCCATGTCATGCTTCATTTCCCTCTCTCTCCTCATTTGGCACAACTCTCATTTCTTGTTCTTGTTTTTTTCTCTCTTGTGCTTCATTTCCTATTCTCATGGAGAGTGAGGAAGAGAGTGAGATTGATGATGACATTAGTTGATGGATCTCTTGTGTGCCTTCTTCTCTCGTGTGCTTTGAGAGACAGTTTCTTGGTGAAGAAGAAGTTCTCTTGCAGGTTTTCATGGCCAACAAGCTATTTGTAGCCTCTACTTGGCCAGTTCGAGCTTCTCTTTGTGTCGTGGTTGGGTTCTATTCAATGTATTTGTCATTTTGCATGTCATGTTGGAGCATGCAATTGGGGTCACTTCCAATGTTTCAAGAGGGGAGTTTATAACCAAAATGACCATTGCAGCAGCAACGAAAATTTTGATACTAGGATAATGTTGTGGACAAGTGTACATGCTATATTGTACAAGGATGGGGTAAAAGAAAGAAGGTGCAATGTAAAACTTTTATAATTGAAAGTTTGCACCTTAGGTTTAATGATCATTTGAAAGTTTCACGTAGTAAGTAGCTCACTTAAGTTATAAAGTAGACACTAAGCTTAAGTTTGATCCAATGAGTAGCTCATTTATTACTAATGACCAAGTCATTAATTAGTCCTCAATCAAAAATAAGATTGAATTAAGAAGTAGTTAGTTACTCATATAGAAAGCTTATCTTGGCTATTTGGGGTGTGTGTGTGTGTGTGTGTGTGTGTGTGTGTGACATTTGTGTGTGTGTGTGTGTGTGTGTGTGACATTTTGGAGTAATCCAAGTTTGGAGATAGCCTCTTCTCTTCTTTGTTGTAGAAATTCAAATTTTCAACCATTGAACATGAGTTAATTGTGCTTATGGAGTTGGCACAACAACAAATATTCTCCTCTTAGCATGGAGAAACCATTGGGCAGCATTGTAACTCCATTTAGCAAGGCATACGATTGTTTTTAACCTAGTTCTCAGTAACACCAAGCTATTATAACACTATTGGCAAAGATTATCTTTTCTTCTCTGAGATCTCAATCCTAATACACTCTCTGAATAACTTTGTCATGAGAGAAATGTGATTTTCTCATAATTTCATTACAAGATATCTGTATATTTATGAGAGAAACAGTGTGGGATTGCATGATAGTTGTTTAGACAAATGTCCATGAAATTGGGCTCAAATGCTTTTTTTTTTTTTTTTTTTTTTTTGCATTCAATAGGCTAAAGTGTTCATGAGCATTTTTGAACACTCTAAAGTTGATTGGAGGCTAACATTGAATGTAACAAGGTCATTGTGCATATTAATATATTTAAGCATGCATCAATATACATGCATACATTAAACCAAAAACCATATACATCGTTAAATCATTATGTGCATGTCAATATGCACACATTGATTAAAGCATTGATATACATCGACACAATACTTATGATGAGAGAGAAAATGCATTTAATAAACACTATTTCCACACAATAAGCATAAACATATAGTTAAGTTTCCATTCAAACACACATCTAATTTAGAGCATGAAGACACTTTTAACTCTATATTAAAATCTTCTTTTAAAAAACTTATTACTAGACAAAAAATTGAGAAATATATCTTTTATTATTGCATCAAATACAAACATATTAAATTATAAATGCATATAAGTACACACCAATATACACACATACATTAAATGAAAATAAATAAGTAAATATATACAAATATTATATTATATCCTTTCTTATTTTTATGTTAATATGCACACATAAATTTAAGCATCAATATACACCCATACACTACTCCTGAGAGAGAAAATATATAATATAAGCATTGATATGCACTGTCCTTTAATAAATATAATTAAAAGTATACACACATTAGTTTAATATATACATCATTAAAGCATTAAATATACTAACATTCCCATGCATAAAAGTAAACATACATTTACATTTCCATTCAAGTGCACATCTAATTCAACTCATCAATACACAGACATTAAAGTATATATAAAATTTTGATAAATATTGTGTTCTCATGCTTTAAAAGAAACACATTTATTCCAAAAAACTTGAACTTTCACACAACACGCAAAGCGCACACACACACACACACACACACACACACACAGATGTACTTGGAAAAGTAGTGTTGATGATGAAATCAAAAACATGATAATTACATGGAAGAATGAAAATAATGTTAGAGAAACATTTGAAAGCATTAAATAGGATACAAAAAAATGAAGAAAAAAGAGAGATAATGTAAAATGTAAAATAATGAGAGAGATGTGTACCTTGAAAAGTTGCGTAGATGAAGATATCAAAAGTGCTCGAACTGCATAAAAAACACATAGGGACAATTTTAATGTTAGAGAGACTAGAGACAAAACATCCTTTA